>NW_027100178.1:0-69100 GCF_031753505.1 Anomalospiza imberbis
CACTTCAGCAAAACACAAGGTGACAATGTATACATACATAAGTACACAAACAAATACAAGGAAAATTACATTACACCTATGCACTCAAATATAAAAAGCGCAATTTACATAGCTAACAACACATCAAAATACATAAACTGATGCAACCACAGACCAAAACAATGTACTACAAGCCAAATACATATTAACACATTAGAACCATGTCTCTGCTACAGAAAAGTTCATTGCACTTTGTTTTATTCCTACAGCAAACCCAGAAGAGCAACAGCACACACCACTCAGCCAACACGGTATCCTCCTCCACATTATGTGCAAATTCACCTTGGCACCCATCTCCACTGCCATGTAACACGTCACACATCATCGCTCCTCGGGAAGGTGATTCCCGGGAGCCTCCAAAAGAATCCTCCTGCCTGACGAAAACCCCGGTCCCGGGGCGGTCTGCACCCTAACTTTGGCGATGAACGTCGCCTCGCGGACCGGCCGGGACCGAGGGAAAAAAAACCCAGCCGGGGGGAAAAAAAAAACAACCCCCGGCTGGGGATTTTTTATTCTAAATTTAAAAATGAATTGAAAACCTGAAAGGTAAAGACAACACACACAAGGTTAGAACCGGTCAACACGCACACCCACCGCCCTCCTTGGGCTGACGCGCAAACCCACCCTCGCGCTCATCGCAACCGCTCTGCTGACCCCCGGCCGCCCCCACCCATTCACGACGCTCCTGGGGAACGTGGTTCCCCAGGAGCCTCCAAAAAAATCCTCCTGCCTGACGAAAACCCCGGTCCCGGGGCGGTCCGCACCCTAACTTTGGCGATGAACGTCGCCTCGCGGACCGGCCGGGACCGAGGGAAAAAAAAACCCAGCCGGGGGGAAAAAAAAAAAACCCCCCGGCTGGAGATTTTTTATTCTAAATTTAAAAATGAATTGAAAACCTGAAAGGTAAAGACAACACACACAAGGTTAGAACCGGTCAACACGCACACCCACCGCCCTCCTTGGGCTGATGCGCAAACCCACCCTCGCGCTCATCGCAATCGCTCTGCTGACCCCCGGCCGCCCCCACCCATTCACCACGCTCCTGGGGAACGTGGTTCCCCAGGAGCCTCCAAAAAAATCCTCCTGCCTGACGAAAACCCCGGTCCCGGGGCGGTCCGCACCCTAACTTTGGCGATGAACGTCGCCTCGCGGACCGGCCGGGACCGAGGGAAAAAAAACCCAGCCGGGGGGAAAAAAAAAAAAACCCCCCGGCTGGGGATTTTTTATTCTAAATTTAAAAATGAATTGAAAACCTGAAAGGTAAAGACAACACACACAAGGTTAGAACCGGTCAACACGGACGCCCACCGCCCTCCTTGGGCTGACGCGCAAACCCACCCTCGCGCTCATCGCAACCGCTCTGCTGACCCCCGGCCGCCCCCACCCATTCACCACGCTCCTGGGGAACGTGGTTCCCGGGAGCCTCCAAAAAAATCCTCCTGCCTGACGAAAACCCCGGTCCCGGGGCGGTCCGCACCCTAACTTTGGCGATGAACGTCGCCTCGCGGACCGGCCGGGACCGAGGGAAAAAAAACCCAGCCGGGGGGAAAAAAAAAAAACCCCCCCAGCTGGGGATTTTTTATTCTAAATTTAAAAATGAGTTTAAAAACCTGAAAGGTAAAGGCCACACACACAGGGTTAGAACCGGTCAGCAAACTCTCACACACAGACAGAAACACTCACACCCCATCACACGCTTTTCCACTTACATGCTGACTGTGACCCTTACGTTAAACGCTACGCTGAGAAATATGCTTGGATACATCTTCTGACTGCAGCTCCCCGACGTCGAGCGCTGGATTCTGGCAATACGTGTTGGGACCCGGGGACCTATCAGACAACAGGAGGCAGTCAACAACTAACTGTATGACAGCTATGACCTATTCCCGCTCCTGGCCCATAAATTTTATCCCAAGACCCCATGAAAGACAGATGAATTGTAAAGTTTTGTAACTGCTACACCTAACCTTGACTACGTGCCAGGGCAGGGCAGCTCCGATCGTCACTGTCATAATAGAGGCGCATACAACACAAACCAAGATAGATACATACGATATTACTATGCACAATGTAAGTGAGATACGTACAGAGACAAAAAGTACATACAATGTAAACTGATGGACGCGCTAACAACATAAGTACATTTGCTATAAGCCAACATACATAGGAACAACATAAGCACATACAGTATAAGCCAATGTAGGTAGGTACAACATAAGTACGGTCGATATAAGCCAACATCGGTACAATACAAATGAGACCTTGACGTAACTCTCCGGAAGATTACTCGTTGACCCTATACCCTTTGAGAAGGCGCAAACTACGGAACTACTGCGGTCACGTGACGAGGGTCTATTATGCTGCCTATTGAACTCCAAGAGAATGGCACAGGAAGAGAAGATGCTACCAAAGGTGAGAAGGAAGATGGATGAGAACGTGTCATATACTTCTGTCTCAAAAAGTAAAAACGTTAAGATGCCGGACTAAGCGATATCCGGGAAGGTACGTGACTAAAATATGGCTGACAAGGCACAAATCGATGCCGACAAACCCTCGAGACGTAACGCAGACCTATGACACAGAAATCAATGGACACGGACACACGTAACGCAGACACGGACACATATAACACGGACACATGTAACACGGATGCAACTGGAAACTGCCTGGCAGTTCTACCTGATGGACCCAAAACTCCTAGCCAAATGAGAGCCATAGGCAGATGATGCCAAAGAAAAGAAAGCCCAAAGGCAATAGCACATGATGATCAAGTGTAACTGCTTTCAAGATGTTAGTGCCAAAGCACCCAAGAGCAAGCCTATGAAGCTCAGTAGGTGTAGGGAAGAAAATGATGACTGCAGGATGACCGTAGCTATAGCGCCAGACGTGAAGGCAGACTCCTCAAGTGAAAAGATCCACAATGTCGTCGACAGTCGACGAAAGCCGCTGACGTGAACCTCACGACAAGACGCGGACGGTTTGGAACTGCCCTGCCCGACAAACAGTGCGGTGGTGCTGAAAAACACCCTCTCCCTTTACTTCCAAAGGGCCCATTCCACTATGGACCTCTCCTCTAAGCTACCATCAAATAGGCTCCTGTGACAGTGAAGATTTTCCCCTTCTCCAAACACTGGCCCCAACACTTAGCTTCTGGAAGACGACCGGAGAAAATCCGATATCCGCTGGACCTGGACGGCGAGATGTGGGCTACGTCCGCTGTGATGCTGCCGCTTCGAAACTCCGGCTACGCGCCGCCTGACGATACCTAAGACGACATGGAAAATGCGACTAGCGCCCTCCAAAAGAAAAATCCCCGGGACTCGGATGCACCGCTGCCCCAGCTCACCTAAAATCTTTATTGCGCTCCACAGGCAACCCGGAGCATACCTGCAAAAGGAAAAAGCACACTGTTAGCAGGCTGCTGCATAACAGTCACCCATTAGTCAGCCCACCTACACGCCAACTCACCCGGTAGCATCTGTTCCTCCGCAAGCCTAGGGCACCGATGCCACCTACAAATCAACAAAGCAAAAACAACCACGCTTAGATACTGGAAAACACCACCCACCTGACGTGAACAGCACACTGCGCTATACGTTAAGTTTGCACCCACCTGGCCTCAGACATGGGGACCAGAGATATGTGGCAAGACAACAGCCTACAAGAACAAGAAAAAAAAAATAGTCAGATCTTACACTTTCAACAGAAATTAAGACCTGAGCAGAAACAACTGGTTCCTTCCATGGCACAATGCTCACCTGGCCCACATCACCTGCTGCTACCCCACTTGACAAGAACAACAACAAAGAACACTGCTGTAACACGTCCATATGCTTCCACTATAAACACAAATGATGACTGATCTTCTCAGAGAAACCTGCTGACCGCGGATGCAGCAGTCTGCCACAACTTGAATCCATCAGCATCTAAAAAACAAAAGATAGCACTAATGTCAAACAACAGATAGACATCTTCTGTCAATCAAGAAATACCATCTAGAGTATATCTACACCCTGCAGTACAAATTTATAATCCCCTACACTTGCCGTATTACACCAGGATAGGCAGCAGAGCAGAGCAGATCCATGACAAATACATACACATCACCCGTGACAAATAACATGACAAACAGGGAGGGACACAACACAGACAGAAGCTCTGAGCATGAATAAAACCCACAATTATGTAGAGAAAGCAGAAAGGGATGACCTAGGGGAAACGAAGGGCAGGCCCACGAGGCTCACAAAAGCCTGCAGGAACAAGATGCTAAGAAACTGAGGTCTTAAAAGAACCGCACAAGCGGACGCCTGAGAAGCCTGTCCTAAGAATGATCTACCTAGCCTGGCAGTCTCCCGAGTCCTAAGCCGCTGCAATGGATCCTTGCGGCACGCAGCTGTCCCTAACGCTCTGAACGAGACCTTAAAAGACATCTGACTGCATGTTGCTAAAGAGAGATGCGACTGCGACGCCTGTCCGGACCCCTGAGACAAAAGGCCTGTGGCACGGGTGCCGGGCCGAGCGAGGCAAAGATCACGGATGCCGGGACGCCCCTCAGACGGCTAAGGTAGAAAAGACAGGTGACACGACAGACCCAAACGACACACACGGCACAGGAGACAAGTGACAAGTGACAAGACAAACACCGGAACTGCTCTGCCCTGCGCACCTCAGCGCTGACATCAAAAGGAACGCTTCCCCTTCAGGTGGCCTAAGGAGGCACTTCTGACACATCCCCAACTCCAAACCAGACTCCAAAATCCCTCCCGGGCACTCCCACCCCAGCACCCCGCTTTCCTCCCCTCAGTGCTTCACAGCCCTCGACTTATCTCGCACGCATCCGGCCACGCAAATCCCAGTCGACTGCAAATTAAGGCCCCCTCCCCGTCCGGGAAGTTCCGCTGTCACCGGGATGTCATCTCTTCCTCTGCCAAGACAAAGAAAAGGAAACGCCAGTGCGCAGCCTTAACAGCACGTGGGCCAACACCTGACAAGCCTGCCACTCACCTTCTCCTCAGAGTGCCCTGGCGCTCGGCCCGCAAGCTTCGGCCTCCGACGCCGCCGTCGCAAAGGTACGCCTAGGTAAAGTGGAGACGAGGTGACCGGGCACGGCTGAAACCTGAGTCGACCCTCCCTCCTCCTCCCTACCTCCCCCACTCACCACAACTCCTCGGCCACCCCTGTGAGCCGCCCCGACGGGACCTTGAAATACAAAATGGGTCGGCTTTGTCGCGAGGTCCCGTGATACTTCGGGAGAGCTCTGGAGTGCAGGAAGCCCGGTCCCTCCGCCACCTGATGACAGGGGCTCGGCTTACGCCGAGTCGATGGCCTAAAGGATGCAAACGAGGAGGGACGGTTAGGCTTGCCCCGGAAACTGACGCCTGAGGGAGAACAACTGCTTCTCTCCGCTGCTCACCTGGCACGCTTGACCTCGACTGCTGCTGTCTGCCTGGACTTCCTATTAATAACGACAAAAAAGAGTGCTGTAGCAGACTCACCACCGATGCTGCCCCTGCAAACACAAACAGTGACTGACCTGCACGTGGGAGACCCTTCACCCGGGACTGGGGGCTCTGCCACAGATTTCAGCCATCTGCATCTGAAAGAAAGTTAGAGGAAAAGTCAAACCACTGCAGGATCACTTTAAAGGTCCAAACATCTTGTGAGAACCTAGGAATACCATCTAGAGCACAACTACATCCCCCACTACAAATTGCTAGTCTCCAGGACTTGTGCGATTACACCGGGCTACGCACAAGGACAGAGCAGCCCCGGGACAAATACGTGCAGACACCCGTGACAAATATGTGCAGACACCCGTGACACGGGACAGGACGAGACAAACGAGGGGACACAACAAGAAGAAAAATCCCTGGGCAGGAAAAATGGCCGCGAGGACCGAGAGAATGTGGAAGGGGATGACCTAGCGGAGACTGACAGCCGGCCAATGAGGCTCAGAGAAACCTGCAGGAAGAAGACGCTAAGAAAATGATGTCTCACAAGAACCGCACAAGCGGACGCCTGAGAATCCTGTCCTAAGAATGATCTACCTAGCCTGGCAGTCTCCCGAGTCCTAAGCCGCTGCAATGGATCCTTGCGGCACGCAGCTGTCCCTAACGCTCTGAACGAGACCTTAAAAGACATCTGACTGCATGTTGCTAAAGAGAGATGCGACTGCGACGCCTGTCCGGACCCCTGAGACAAAAGGCCTGTGGCACGGGTGCCGGGCCGAGCGAGGCAAAGATCACGGATGCCGGGACGCCCCTCAGACGGCTAAGGTAGAAAAGACAGGTGACACGACAGACCCAAACGACACACACGGCACAGGAGACAAGTGACAAGTGACAAGACAAACACCGGAACTGCTCTGCCCTGCGCACCTCAGCGCTGACATCAAAAGGAACGCTTCCCCTTCAGGTGGCCTAAGGAGGCACTTCTGACACATCCCCAACTCCAAACCAGACTCCAAAATCCCTCCCGGGCACTCCCACCCCAGCACCCCGCTTTCCTCCCCTCAGTGCTTCACAGCCCTCGACTTATCTCGCACGCATCCGGCCACGCAAATCCCAGTCGACTGCAAATTAAGGCCCCCTCCCCGTCCGGGAAGTTCCGCTGTCACCGGGATGTCATCTCTTCCTCTGCCAAGACAAAGAAAAGGAAACGCCAGTGCGCAGCCTTAACAGCACGTGGGCCAACACCTGACAAGCCTGCCACTCACCTTCTCCTCAGAGTGCCCTGGCGCTCGGCCCGCAAGCTTCGGCCTCCGACGCCGCCGTCGCAAAGGTACGCCTAGGTAAAGTGGAGACGAGGTGACCGGGCACGGCTGAAACCTGAGTCGACCCTCCCTCCTCCTCCCTACCTCCCCCACTCACCACAACTCCTCGGCCACCCCTGTGAGCCGCCCCGACGGGACCTTGAAATACAAAATGGGTCGGCTTCGTCGCGAGGTCCCGTGATACTTCCGGAAGGCTCTGGAGTGCAGGAAGCCCGGTCCCTCCGCCACCTGATGACAGGGGCTCGGCTTATGCCGAGTCGATGGCCTAAAGGACGCAAACGAGGAGGGACGGTTAGGCTTGCCCCGGAAACTGACGCCTGAGGGAGAACAACTGCTTCTCTCCGCTGCTCACCTGGCACGCTTGACCTCGACTGCTGCTGTCTGCCTGGACTTCCTATAATAATGACAAAGAAGAGTGCTGTAGCAGACTCACCACCGATGCTGCCCCTGCAAACACAAACAGTGACTGACCTGCACGTGGGAGACCCTTGACCCGGGACTGGGGGCTCTGCCACAGATTTCAGCCATCTGCATCTGAAAGAAAGTTAGGGGAAAAGTCAAACAACTGCAGGATCACTTAACAGGTCCTAACATCTTGTGAGAACCTAGGAATACAACCTAGAGCACAACTACATCCCCCACTCCAAATTGCTAGTCTCCAGGACTTGTGCGATTACACCGGGCTACGCACAAGGACAGAGCAGCTCCAGGACAAATACGTGCAGACACCCGTGACAAATACGTGCAGACACCTGTGACACGGGACAGGACAAGACAAACGAGGGGACACAACAAGGAGAAAAAACCCCTGGGCAGGAAAAATGGCCACAAGGACCGAGAGAATGTGGAAGGGGATGACCTAGGTGAGACTGACAGCCAGCAGATCAGGCTCACAGATGCCCACAGGAACAAGATGCTAAGAAACTGAGGTCTCCCAAGAACTGCACAAGCGGACGCCTGAGAAGCCTGTCCTAAGAATGATCTACCTAGCCTGGCATTCTCACAAGTCCTAAGCCGCTGCAAAGGATCCTTGCGGCACGCAGCTGTCCCTAACGCTCTGAACGAGACCTTAAAAGACATCTGACTGCGTGTTGCTAAAGAGAGATAAGACTGCGACGCCTGTCCGGACCCCCGAGTCAAAAGGCCTGTGGCACGGGTGCCGGGCCGAGCGAGGCAAAGATCACGGATGCCGGGACGCCCCTCAGACGGCTAAGGTAGAAAAGACAGGTGACACGACAGACCCAAATGACACACAAGGCACAGGAGACAAGTGACACGACAAACACCAGAACTGCTCTGCCCTGCGCACCTCAGCGCTGACATCAAAAGGGACCCTTCCCCTTCACGTGGCCTAAGGAGGCACTTCTGACACATCCCCAACTCCAAACCAGACTCCAAAATCCCTCCCGGGCACTCCCCACCCAGGACCCCGCTTTCCTCCCCTCAGTGCTTCACAGCCCTCGACTTATCTCGCACGCATCTGGCCATGCAAATCCCTGTCGAGTGCAAAAGAAGGCACCCTTCCCTGTCCGGGAAGTTCCGGCTGCCACCAGGATCTTATCTCTTCCTCTGCCAAGACAAAGAAAAGAAAACATCAGTGCGCAATCTTAACAGCACGTGGGCCAAACCTGAGAATTCTGCTACTCACCTTCTCCACAGTGCGCCCTGGCGCTCAGGCTGCACGCTTCGGCCGCGTTTGGAGGCCGACACCGCCGTCGCAAGGTACACCTAGGCAATGTGGAGAAGAGGTGACTGGGCATGGCTGAAACCTGAGTGGACCCTCGCGCCTCCTCCCTACCTCCCCGACTCACCGCAACTCCTCAGCCATCCCTGTGAGCCGCCCCAGAGGGGACCTTGAAGTATAAAATGGGTCGGCTTTGTCGCCGGGTCCCGTGATACTTCCGGAGGGCTTTGAAATGCAGGAAGCCTGGTCCGTCCGCCACCTGATGACATGGGTTCGGCTTATGCCGAGCAGATGACCTAAAACACGGAAATGAGAAGGGATGGTTAAAGCTGCACCCGAAACTGAGACCTGAGTGAAAGCAACTGCTTCTGTCCACTGCTCACCTGGCACGCTTGACCTCGACTGCTGCTGTCTGCCTGGACTTCCTATTAATAAAGACAAAGAAGAATGCTGTAACATAGTCACCATTGATGCTTCCCCTGCAAACACAAACAGTGACTGACCTGCACGTGGGAGCCCCTTGACCCGGGACTGGGGGCTCTGCCACAGATTTTATCCATCTGCATCTGAAAGAAAGTTAGAGGAAAAGTCAAACAACTGCAGGATCACTTAACAGGTCCTAACATCTTGTGAGAATCTAGCAATACAACCTAGAGCACAACTACATCCCCCACTCCAAATTGCTAGTCTCCAGGACTTGTGCGATTACACCAGGCTACGCACAAGGACAGAGCAGCTCCGGGACAAATACGTGCAGACACCCGTGACAAATACGTGCAGACACCTGTGACACGGGACAGGACGAGACAAACGAGGGGACACAACAAGGAGAAAAAAAACCTGGGCAGGAAAAATGGCCACAAGGACCGAGAGAATGTGGAAGGGGATGACCTAGGGGAGATGGAGAGCCAGCCGATGAGGCTCAGAGAAGCCTGCAGGAAGAAGACGCTAAGAAAATGATGTCTCTCAAGAACTGCACAAGCAGACGCCTGAGAAGCCTGTCCTAAGAATGATCTACCCAGCCGGGCAGTCTCCCAAGTCCTAAGCCGCTGCAATGGATCCTTGCGGCATGCAGCTGTCCCTACTGCTCAGAACGAGACATTAAAAGACATCTGACTGCGTGCTGTTAAAGAGAGATGTGATTGTGACGCCTGTCCGGACTCCCGAGTCAAAAGGCCTGTGGCATCGGTGCCGGGCTGAGGAAAGCAAAGATCACAGCTGCCAAGATGCCGCTCAGACAGCTAAGGTAAAAAGGACATGTGACACAACAGACCCAAACGACACACAATGCACAGGAGACAAGTGACACGACACAGACCGGAACTGCTCTGCCCTGCGCGCCTCAGCACTGAGATCAAAAGGGATGCTTTGCCTTTAGGTGGCCTAAGGAGGCACTTCTTAGACATCCCCATCTCCAAAACAGACTCCAAAATCCCTCCCAGGCAGTCCCCACCCAGCACCCCGCTTTCCTCCCCTCAGTGCGTCAGAGCCCTCCACTTATCTCGCACGTATCTGGCCATGGAAATCCCTGTCGAGTGCAAAAGAAGGCACCCTTCCCCGTCCGGGAAGTTCTGGCTGCCACCAGGATCTTATCTCTTCCAGAGGGCTCTGGAGTGTAGAAAACCCGGTCCTTCCGCCGCCTGATGACAGGGGCTTAGCATACCCCGAGTGGATGGTCTAACGCATGCAAATGAGAAGGGATGGTTAGAGTTGCACCAGAAACTGAGACCTGAGGGAGAGCAACTGTTTCTGTGCACTGCTCACCTGGCATACTTGACCTTTACTACTGCTGTCTGCCTGGACTTCCTAATAATAACGACAAAGAAGAATGCTTTAACATAATCACCATTGATGCTTCCCCTGCAAACTCAAACAAAGACTTACCTGCACATAGGAACCCCCCACGATAACTCCTAACCAGGTTCCTTGCTCACTCCCCCTCTCCTAGTCACATTCCTCAGCTCATCTGAAGCCTCAATCTCAAACATTACCTTTGACACAGGGCAGATCCCTTTTGTGACACGATGAATGTGCCAAAAATATGTTGTACGTGACACAACCTGGAATTACAGGAATTGTGCTCCTCCTAAGGAAAAAAAAAAACCACATAGCAACAAGATCAGAAATTACAAAAGCACCTTACCCCCCCTGAATGCACACCCCAAAATCATGACCTTAAATACTCCCTGTGTTCAATGTTGTTTTTTCCACAGTATCTTCAAAGCCTCTGTTGTTTTGGATGCCCTGTCTGATGTACTGTCTGAAAACAAGCTGAGGCAAGCTGAAGAAGCCTCTTCACTGAAGTAAGAGGAGAGCTCTTATCCCAGCTGATCCCAGAGAGGGAATGAAGCCCCTTAGCAAAACCTGGGGTTAATATACCCCTGATTGTGCCCCGCCTCTCATTCCCACAATGCCTGGGAAAGGGTAGGGGCCAAATCCCACAGGGTATAAAAGACCTCCGAGCAGCTGCAGCTGTTTGGCTCCTCTGACTTGAATTCAAGGGGAGTAAAGGGTGTGATACAGAAGGCCTGACAGAGCTCTCTTTTTTGCTTCAACTACTTAGACCAAAAGGACAGAAAACTGGTAAGAAAAAAAACCTTTTTGTTTAGGCAGTGTAGCTAAATAAGTTGGGTAATTTGTGGTTCTTTTATGTAATTATTTCTCAGTGGCTACTAAGTAATACTCTATGTTTGACTAAGTAGAGCAAAGAAGAATGCTAGTTATATGAATGATCTAAGTCTCCTTGGGACTACTAATTAGGACTATCTACATTATAAGTAAAAATAAGAAAAATAATTGTCTCCCAGGCAGCACAAAGGTTAAGTACCTGCCAGGCTCGCCTTCCTCTGAGATATTTACTCCTAGGGCACAGAAAGAAGTGCCCTGGAAGGTAGTTTTAAAACCTTAAAAAACTGAAAAAGACAGGGTCTTCTTCAAGTGAACCCCTTAAAATTAGGAAATGGGGCAATTACCTCCATTGAAACTGATACCATGGCAAATAAATGGCTTCTATCCTTTAAGTTAATCTCCTAAAATATTGGGAAAAGAGGGGTTTTCCTTACTTTAAGTCTCTCCAGTGATGAAGAAAGAGGGATTTGCCCCTCAATCCAAATGCTTAAGAAGGAGGGACAGCTGGGCTTCTCCCTCCCTGGAAGCCTTAAGACGACAAAAAGGGGGCAGTTACCCTTGATTCAAACCCATAAACAACATTGTCAAAGTTTTCCCCTTCTATTTAAACTGTAACATAAAGGAAAATGGGGATTCCCTGTCAATTAACACCCCTAACATCATAAACAAGGCACAGGATCTTTCAATTAAGACCATTAAAATTACAGGGGAAGCAGATTCCCTCATCATTTGAATACAAGAAATAATGGAAAAGGAAGCTTTTCCCCTCCATATAAACCCCTTTTCTCCTAAAAACCCCTCGCTTTTCTGGGAGTGCTGTGGAAAATCTGGGTGGTCTAGGAAGTGACTGACACAATAAGAGGGGAAAGTTAAAAGCTCTCCCCTGAAAACCCACATGCTGCCCGGCCTGCTCAGGTGGTGCCCCTTGGCAAGAGGGCTCTTCCCTCGGCATGTTCTCAAAGGGCTGGTCTGTGCCCAGGTGGGTCCAGCTGTGCCCCAGTCCCTGCTGGATGTTCCAAACATCGTTCATGGAAGGATGCTTGCGATAGCCCTCTTAGCCCCTTTGGACAAGCAGCTCCCTCAGCAGGTGAGCCTGCATAACCCTCTGAAAGTAGCTGGTCACATGGGGGGCTGCTATACCTTGGACTGGGAGATGAGTTGAAGACAAGTCCTGTGGGGAGTTCTGTCCCCTACACAGCCCTTCAACTGCCCCTTAAACAATGTGGGGCCAGACTTAGCTTTCTAAGGAAATTAAAAGTCTTTCCTGCGTGCCCCTATCCAAACAGGCATTCTACTTCCAAAACTTCAGACAGTGAACCACTTCTCACAGACCAAAGCTGTCAACACCAAGAGTACTTGCTGCCCTTCGACCACCACGTGCCTCTTGTGAGCAGACATCAAAAAACAGCAGAGGTAAGTTTCATTTTAGAAGGAAAAAAGCCAGGGTTTGTGTTGAGGAATCTGTGGGCCTAAGTGACCTACTGCCTCCACCAGTTTCGAACGGTGAAGGATTTCTACATGACAGGAGATACCCCCAAAAATAACTCATGCTGCACTGGCACCAAAAAGGACCTCCTGCAAACCAATATCATGAACGTGGGCTGGTGAAATCTGTTTCGCAGGGAAAAGGGCTGGTCTTTGTCCCCAGGGGCTGTGGCCCTGAGTGGCCGGCTGCCTGCAAAATATCCGAACGGACGAGGATATGTCCCAGCCCCAACCTGCCCCCACCTCAGACCTGTGCTGCCCTGACAGTCCCAAGGGAACCCTATAAACTGACATCAGGAACCTGGGCTGGCCACTTTTCTTTCCCAGGGAAAAGGGCCGGTCTTTGTCTCCAGGGGCTGTGGCCCTGAGTGGCCGGCTGCCTGCAAAATATCCGAACGGACGAGGATATGTCCCAGACCCAACCTGCCCCCACCTCAAACCTGTGCTGCCCTGACAGTCCCAAGGGAACCCTACAAACTGACATCAGGAACCTGGGCTTGCAACTTTTCTTTCCCAGGGAAAAGGGCCGGTCTTTGTCTCCAGGGGCTGTGGCCCTGAGTGGCCGGCTGCCTGCAAAATATCTGAACGGACGAGGATATGTCCCAGACCCAACCTGCCCCCACCTCAAACCTGTGCTGCCCTGACAGTCCCAAGGGAACCCTACAAACTGACATCAGGAAGGTGGGCTGGCCACTTTTCTTTCCCAGGGAAAAGGGCCGGTCTTTGTCTCCAGGGGCTGTGGCCCTGAGTGGCCGGCTGCCTGCAAAAGATCCGAACGGACGAGGATATGTCCCAGACCCAACCTGCCCCCACCTCAAACCTGTGCTGCCCTGACAGTCCCAAGGGAACCCTACAAACTGACATCAGGAACCTGGGCTGGCCACTTTTCTTTCCCAGGGAAAAGGGCCGGTCTTTGTCTCCAGGGGCTGTGGCCGGCTGAGTGGCCGGCTGCCTGCAAAATATCCGAACGGACGAGGATATGTCCCAGACCCAACCTGCCCCCACCTCAAACCTGTGCTGCCCTGACAGTCCCAAGGGAACCCTACAAACTGACATCAGGAACCTGGGCTGGCCACTTTTCTTTCCCAGGGAAAAGGGCCGGTCTTTGTCTCCAGGGGCTGTGGCCCTGAGTGGCCGGCTGCCTGCAAAAGATCCGAACGGACGAGGATATGTCCCAGACCCAACCTGCCCCCACCTCAAACCTGTGCTGCCCTGAAAGTCCTAAGGGAACCCTACAAACTGACATCAGGAACCTGGGCTGGCCACTTTTCTTTCCCAGGGAAAAGGGCCGGTCTCTGTCTCCAGGGGCTGTGGCCCTGAGTGGCCGGCTGCCTGCAAAATATCCAAACGGACGAGGATATGTCCCAGACCCAACCTGCCCCCACCTCAAACCTGTGCTTCCCTGACAGTCCCAAGGGAACCCTACAAACTGATATCAGGAACCCGGGCTGCTGAGTTTGGTTTCACCAGTAGATATCTTTCATTTTTGACCCGGTCCCAGCACTCCTCCTGGGGCCTCACTCCCCGAGTGTTTTTTTGCCTCTTCCATTTCCAAACACCGCAGTATTTCTCTGAGCCCCCATCTACCACCCGCAAGTACTCAGGGTTTTGTTTTTTTTTTTGTGCCAAATGCCTCTTGGAAACTGACAGTATGAAACTTGGCTCTTGGTTTTTTCTGTGCTGGATTTCTCCTGTAGAAAGCTGCCAGCATGTAACCCTTACCACAACCACTTCGCTGGGCCCAGAAATCACAGCCTTCAGACCAGCAGTGTAGGACCCTGCCCACTGCCCCTCCACTGGCACCTTTCCAAAGCCTTCCGCTACATTCCAGTAATACTCGGCATTTCCAGCGGGCAGCCTGTCTGACCCTCATCCTGACCCTAAAAGTGTGCTAAGGAATTCTAAAATAGCCCTTAGGAAGGTGTAACAATACCCTAAAAGACACCAGAAAAGTCCTAAAAAGCCTTCCAAAATCCCCTAAATATTCCTAATAGTCCTGCAAAAAAAACTCAAGGAAACCTGCTCAGCCTCCAAACCCTGCCTGTTGCTCTCTAGCCCACAGATGTCATCCCTACCTTTTTGCAGTGGGTCCTGTTGTGCTCTGAGGGTTCTGTCGTTGTCCTGGTGTGAGGGTCGCTGCTTGTCCCAGCGGGAGGGTTCCGGTGTGGTCTCGCTGTTTGGGTTGCTGTGTGGTGCTGCTGCTGTCAGGGGTGAAAAGGGAAAAGGCTGTTGTTAGGGGGGCTGCTTAGGCTGAGGTTAGGGCTGGGCTCAGGGGTGGTGCACCTGTACCCTAACTTGCCTCCTAAGCTGTACCCTGTAGCCCTCATCTCCACTGCACTGCCCAGCCCTCAAGCCCTCGCCCTTTACCCCTCAAGCCCTCCCTCTGCCCCCCAGCCCTCAGGCTCTGTGTGTCACCCTCCAGCCCCCCCTTTGCCCCTCAGCTCCTGTGGGTCACCCTTAATCCCTCTCCTTTGCCCCTCAGCCCCCAGCTTCTCTGTGTCACCCTCCAGCTGCCCCCTGACCCCCTCAGCATCTCTCTGTGTCACCCACTGTCCCCTCTCCCTGTCCCTCCCTCAGCTCCCAGCCTCTGTCACCCTCAAGCCCCTCAAGCTGCCCCTCAGCCTCTATGTGCCGTGCCATGAAAAGACCCTAAAAAACATCAAAATTCCCTAAAAAACCCTCATCTTCAAAATGTCCTAAGAGCCCCACAGAAACACAAAAATAGCCTCAGAATACCCTTAAAATACAAGTAAAATACCCTACTTTTAAAAAAACCCTAAAACACCCTTAAAAATCCCTAAAGAACCTTTTAAAAAGCACTAAATATTCCTAAAAGAGCTCTAATAATACCCCAAAAATCCTTAAAATGCCCTGATAAGACCCTAAACAGACCTAAAAGCTTCCTCAATAAACCTAAAAATACCCTAGTCCTAAGAGTCCTCCACATACCCCCAATAGTCCTAAAAAAGCCCTAAATATTTTTAAATAGTCCTAGGAAAGCACCCCCCCCCCAAAAAAAAAAAAAAAAAAAAAACAACCCTATAAGTTCTAATTAGTACTAAGAAAGCCCTTAAAATACCCTAAAAAAATCTTTTAAAAGCCCTGAAAAAGCCCTAAAAGTATCCTAAATATTCCCAGAAAAATCCTAAAAAGCACCTGCAAAAAAAAAAAAAGCCCCTAAAATATCCTTTAAAAGCCCTAAAAAAACCCTAAAAAAGTGCTCAGTCCCCAAGCTCTACCGGTCACTCTCTAGCCAGCAAACATCATCCCCGCCTTTTAATTAGGGTCACTGCCTGCAGCTGCTGGCAGGGTTCTGGGGCTGTCCCAGCATTAGGCTCGCTGCCTGCAGCTGCTGTTGGGGAAAACTGGTGTTCTAGGGGTGCTGTTTAGGGTGAGCTTAGGGTTGGGCTGAGGGCTGCTGCTGTACCCTAACCCTTCCTGGTACCCTGTGTCCTGTCCTTCCTACCCCTAACCCTCAGTGTCAGCTCTCCACCTGTCAAGTCCCCCCCTCTTTGCCCCTCAGCCCACAATGTCTGTGTGTCACCCCAAGCCCCCGACACTGTCCTGTGGCCCCCTAACCTCCACCGTGCACACTCCACCTGGGTAGGGGTGATTTTAAAAGTGAGGTTAAGGGTGGTGTGAGGGCTGATAAACCTGACACATCAGACACCCCCCACTTTGTCCCTCAAGGCAGCCCCTGCCACTCAGCCTCCTTGTGTCACCCTCAAGTTCCCACCGCAGCCTCTCAGCGTCTCTGTGCCACCCTGGAGCCCCCCTTTTTACTCCTAAAGACCCCTTCTGCCTCTCAGCTGCCCCCACGTTCTGTGTCACCTCCAGCCCCCTCCCCTCAGCCCCAGGTGCCTTTGTGACACAGCACAGCACACAGATGTGGTCCCTGCCTGTTTTATTTGGGTGTTGTCCTGCTGTGAGGGCCGCACTATCCCCACGAGTCCAGGCTCCCAAGTGCTGCTGCAGGGAGTCGCAGGTGGGCAGTGGGGAGTAAAGGGGTGGAGAAGGGGCCGGCTGGGGAGGGGTGAAGGGAGGAGAGAGGGTGGGGAAGGGGCGGGCTGGAAGTACAGGTAGGGGTGAGGGGTGGAGACGGGGACACAGCAGAACAGGGCTGAGGGGAGGAGGGGAGGGAGCACCCCATACATCCCAGACCAAAGCTACAGCACACTACAATTCGGAATGCAGGGGCAATGCCGAACACCAGCTAAAACCTGACATCAGGAACCTGGGGGGGTGAGATTTCTTTCCCAGGGAAAAGGGCCGGTCTTTGTCTCCAGGGGCTGTGGCCCTGAGTGGCCGGCTGCCTGCAAAATAGCCGAACGGACAAGGATATGTCCCCGACCCAACCTGCCCCCACCTCAAACCTGTGCTGCCCTGACAGTCCCAAGGGAACCCTACAAACTGACATCAGGAACCTGCCCCATCCCGCCTAAGCCCCGCCCCCTCCGCCTAAGCCCCGCCCATCCGGCCTAAGCCCCGCCCCTTCCCGCATAGGCACTGCCCCTCCCACCTAAGCCCCGCCCCTCCGGCCTAAGCTCCGCCCCCTCCCAGCCAAGCCCCGCCCCTCCCGACCAAGCCAGCCCCGCACCCTCCGGCACAAGCACAGCCCCCTCCGGCCCAAGCCCCGCCCCCTCCGGCCCAAGCCCCGCCCCTTCCCGCCTATGCACCGCCCCCTCCGGCCCTAGCCCCGCCCCCTCCGGCCCTAGCCCCGCCCCCTCCGGTCCAAGCCCCGCCCCTCTCCGGTCCAAGCCCCGCCCCTCTCCGGTCCAAGCCCCGCCCCTCTCCGACAAAAGCCACGCCCCCTCCGGCCTAAGCCACGCCCCCTCCGGCCTAAGCCACGCCCCCCTCCGGCCTAAGCCACGCCCCCATCCGACCAAAGCCCCGCCCCCTCCGACCAAAGCCCCGCCCTCTCCCGCCTAAGCTCCGCCCTCTCCCGCCTAAGCCCCGCCCACTCCCGACCAAGCCCCGCCCCCTCCGACCCAAGCCCCGCCCCCTCCGGCCCAAGCCCCGCCCCTTCCCGCCTACGCCCCGCCCCCTTCCCGCCTATGCACCGCACCCTCCGGCCCTAGCCCCGCCCCCTCCGGCCTAAGCCCCGCCCCTCTCCGACAAAAGCCACGCCCCTCCCGGCTAAGCCCCGCCCCCTCCGGCCTAAGCCCCGCCCCCTCCGGCCTAAGCCCCGCTCCCTCCGACACAAGCACCCCCCCCCTCCGACAGAAGCCCCGCCCACTCCCGACCCAGCCCCGCCCCCTCCCCACCCAGCCCCGCCCCCTCCCCGCACAAGCCCCGCCCCCTCCGGCCCAATCCCCGCCCCCTCCTGCCCAAGCCCAGCCCCCCTACTGCCCAAGCCCCGCCCCCTCCCGCCTAAGCACCGCACCCTCCGGCCTAAGCCCCTTTCCCAGGGAAAAGGGCCGGTCTTTGTCTCCAGGGGCTGTGGCCCTGAGTGGCCGGCTGCCTGCAAAATATCTGAACGGACGAGGATATGTCCCAGACCCAACCTGCCCCCACCTCAAACCTGTGCTGCCCTGACAGTCCCAAGGGAACCCTACAAACTGACATCAGGAACCTGGGCTGGCCACTTTTCTTTCCCAGGGAAAAGGGCCGGTCTTTGTCTCCAGGGGCTGTGGCCCTGAGTGGCCGGCTGCCTGCAAAAGATCTGAACGGACGAGGATATGTCCCAGACCCAACCTGCCCCCACCTCAAACCTGTGCTGCCCTGACAGTCCCAAGGGAACCCTACAAACTGACATCAGGAACCTGGGCTGGCCACTTTTATTTCCCAGGGAAAAGGGCCGGTCTTTGTCTCCAGGGGCTGTGGCCCTGAGTGGCCGTGAGTGGCCGGCTGCCTGCAAAATATCTGAACGGACGAGGATATGTCCCAGACCCAACCTGCCCCCACCTCAAACCTGTGCTGCCCTGAAAGTCCTAAGGGAACCCTACAAACTGACATCAGGAACCTGGGCTGGCCACTTTTCTTTCCCAGGGAAAAGGGCTGGTCATTGTCCCCAGGGGCTGTGGCCCTGAGTGGCCGGCTGCCTGCAAAATATCCGAACGGATGAGGATATGTCCCAGACCCAACCTGCCCCCACCTCAAACCTGTGCTGCCCTGAAAGTCCTAAGGGAACCCTACAAACTGACATCAGGAACCTGGGCTGGCCACTTTTCTTTCCCAGGGAAAAGGGCTGGTCATTGTCCCCAGGGGCTGTGGCCCTGAGTGGCCGGCTGCCTGCAAAATATCCGAACGGACGAGGATATGTCCCAGACCCAACCTGCCCCCACCTCAAACCTGTGCTGCCCTGAAAGTCCTAAGGGAACCCTACAAACTGACATCAGGAAGCTGGGCTGGCCACTTTTCTTTCCCAGGGAAAAGGGCCGGTCTTTGTCTCCGGGGGCTGTGGCCCTGAGTGGCCGGCTGCCTGCAAAATATCCGAACGGACGAGGATATGTCCCAGACCCAACCTGCCCCCACCTCAAACCTGTGCTGCCCTGAAAGTCCTAAGGGAACCCTACAAACTGACATCAGGAACCTGGGCTGGCCACTTTTCTTTCCCAGGGAAAAGGGCCGGTCTTTGTCTCCAGGGGCTGTGGCCCTGAGTGGCCGGCTGCCTGCAAAATATCCGAACGGACGAGGATATGTCCCAGACCCAACCTGCCCCCACCTCCAACCTGTGCTGCCCTGAAAGTCCTAAGGGAATCCTACAAACTGACATCAGGAACCTGGGCTGGCCACTTTTCTTTCCCAGGGAAAAGGGCCGGTCTTTGTCTCCAGGGGCTGTGGCCCTGAGTGGCCGTGAGTGGCCGGCTGCCTGCAAAATATCCGAACGGACGAGGATATGTCCCAGACCCAACCTGCACCCACCTCAAACTTGTGCTGCCCTGAAAGTCCTAAGGGAACCCTACAAACTGACATCAGGAACCTGGGCTGGCCACTTTTCTTTCCCAGGGAAAAGGGCCCGTCATTGACCCAAGGGGCTGTGGCCCTGAGTGGCCGGCTGCCTGCAAAATATCCGAACGGACGAGGATATGTCCCAGACCCAACCTGCCCCACCTCAAACCTGTGCTGCCCTGAAAGTCCTAAGGGAACCCTACAAACTGACATCAGGAAGCTGGGCTGGCCACTTTTCTTTCCCAGGGAAAAGGGCCGGTCTTTGTCTCCGGGGGCTGTGGCCCTGAGTGGCCGGCTGCCTGCAAAATATCCGAACGGACGAGGATATGTCCCAGACCCAACCTGCCCCCACCTCAAACCTGTGCTGCCCTGAAAGTCCTAAGGGAACCCTACAAACTGACATCAGGAAGCTGGGCTGGCCACTTTTCTTTCCCAGGGAAAAGGGCCGGTCTTTGTCTCCAGGGGCTGTGGCCCTGAGTGGCCGGCTGCCTGCAAAATATCCGAACGGACGAGGATATGTCCCAGACCCAACCTGCCCCCACCTCAAACCTGTGCGGCCCTGAAAGTCCTAAGGGAACCCTACAAACTGACATCAGGAACCTGGGCTGGCCACTTTTCTTTCCCAGGGAAAAGGGCCGGTCTTTGTCTCCAGGGGCTGTGGCCCTGAGTGGCCGTGAGTGGCCGGCTGCCTGCAAAATATCCGAACGGACGAGGATATGTCCCAGACCCAACCTGCCCCCACCTCAAACCTGTGCTGCCCTGACAGTCCCAAGGAAACCCTACAAACTGACATCAGGAACCTGGGCTGGCCACTTTTATTTCCCAGGGAAAAGGGCCGGTCTTTGTCTCCAGGGGCTGTGGCCCTGAGTGGCCGTGAGTGGCCGGCTGCCTGCAAAATACCCGAACGGACGAGGATATGTCCCAGACCCAACCTGCCCCCACCTCAAACCTGTGCTGCCCTGAAAGTCCTAAGGGAACCCTACAAACTGACATCAGGAACCTGGGCTGGCCACTTTTCTTTCCCAGGGAAAAGGGCTGGTCATTGTCCCCAGGGGCTGTGGCCCTGAGTGGCCGGCTGCCTGCAAAATATCCGAACGGATGAGGATGTGTCCCAGACCCAACCTGCCCCCACCTCAAACCTGTGCTGCCCTGAAAGTCCTAAGGGAACCCTACAAACTGACATCAGGAAGCTGGGCTGGCCACTTTTCTTTCCCAGGGAAAAGGGCCGGTCTTTGTCTCCAGGGGCTGTGGCCGGCTGAGTGGCCCTGAGTGGCTGGCTGCCTGCAAAATATCCGAACGGACGAGGATATGTCCCAGACCCAACCTGCCCCCACCTCAAACCTGTGCGGCCCTGAAAGTCCTAAGGGAATCCTACAAACTGACATCAGGAACCTGGGCTGGCCACTTTTCTTTCCCAGGGAAAAGGGCCGGTCTTTGTCTCCAGGGGCTGTGGCCCTGAGTGGCCGTGAGTGGCCGGCTGCCTGCAAAATATCCGAACGGACGAGGATATGTCCCAGACCCAACCTGCCCCCACCTCAAACCTGTGCTGCCCTGACAGTCCCAAGGGAACCCTACAAACTGACATCAGGAACCTGGGCTGGCCACTTTTATTTCCCAGGGGAAAGGGCCGGTCTTTGTCTCCAGGGGCTGTGGCCCTGAGTGGCCGTGAGTGGCCGGCTGCCTGCAAAATATCCGAACGGACGAGGATATGTGCCAGACCCAACCTGCCCCCACCTCAAACCTGTGCTGCCCTGAAAGTCCCAAGGGAACCCTACAAACTGACATCAGGAACCTGGGCTGGCCACTTTTCTTTCCCAGGGAAAAGGGCCGGTCTTTGTCCCCAGGGGCTGTGGCCCTGAGTGGCCGGCTGCCTGCAAAATATCCGAACGGATGAGGATATGTCCCAGACCCAACCTGCCCCCACCTCAAACCTGTGCTGCCCTGAAAGTCCTAAGGGAACCCTACAAACTGACATCAGGAACCTGGGCTGGCCACTTTTCTTTCCCAGGGAAAAGGGCTGGTCATTGTCCCCAGGGGCTGTGGCCCTGAGTGGCCGGCTGCCTGCAAAATATCCGAACGGACGAGGATATGTCCCAGACCCAACCTGCCCCCACCTCAAACCTGTGCTGCCCTGAAAGTCCTAAGGGAACCCTACAAACTGACATCAGGAACCTGGGCTGGCCACTTTTCTTTCCCAGGGAAAAGGGCCGGTCTTTGTCTCCGGGGGCTGTGGCCCTGAGTGGCCGGCTGCCTGCAAAATATCCGAACGGACGAGGATATGTCCCAGACCCAACCTGCCCCCACCTCAAACCTGTGCTGCCCTGAAAGTCCTAAGGGAACCCTACAAACTGACATCAGGAACCTGGGCTGGCCACTTTTCTTTCCCAGGGAAAAGGGCCGGTCTTTGTCTCCAGGGGCTGTGGCCCTGAGTGGCCGGCTGCCTGCAAAATATCCGAACGGACGAGGATATGTCCCAGACCCAACCTGCCCCCACCTCAAACCTGTGCGGCCCTGAAAGTCCTAAGGGAACCCTACAAACTGACATCAGGAACCTGGGCTGGCCACTTTTCTTTCCCAGGGAAAAGGGCCGGTCTTTGTCTCCAGGGGCTGTGGCCCTGAGTGGCCGTGAGTGGCCGGCTGCCTGCAAAATATCCGAACGGACGAGGATATGTCCCAGACCCAACCTGCCCCCACCTCAAACTTGTGCTGCCCTGAAAGTCCTAAGGGAACCCTACAAACTGACATCAGGAACCTGGGCTGGCCACTTTTCTTTCCCAGGGAAAAGGGCCCGTCATTGACCCAAGGGGCTGTGGCCCTGAGTGGCCGGCTGCCTGCAAAATATCCGAACGGACGAGGATATGTCCCAGACCCAACCTGCCCCCACCTCACACGTGTGCTGCCCTGAAAGTCCTAAGGGAACCCTACAAACTGACATCAGGAACCTGGGCTGGCCACTTTTCTTTCCCAGGGAAAAGGGCCGGTCTTTGTCTCCGGGGGCTGTGGCCCTGAGTGGCCGGCTGCCTGCAAAATATCCGAACGGACGAGGATATGTCCCAGACCCAACCTGCCCCCACCTCAAACCTGTGCTGCCCTGAAAGTCCTAAGGGAACCCTACAAACTGACATCAGGAACCTGGGCTGGCCACTTTTCTTTCCCAGGGAAAAGGGCCGGTCTTTGTCTCCAGGGGCTGTGGCCCTGAGTGGCCGGCTGCCTGCAAAATATCCGAACGGACGAGGATATGTCCCAGACCCAACCTGCCCCCACCTCAAACCTGTGCTGCCCTGACAGTCCTAAGGGAACCCTACAAACTGACATCAGGAAGCTGGGCTGGCCACTTTTCTTTCCCAGGGAAAAGGGCCGGTCTTTGTCTCCAGGGGCTGTGGCCCTGAGTGGCCGTGAGTGGCCGGCTGCCTGCAAAATATCCGAACGGACGAGGATATGTCCCAGACCCAACCTGCCCCCACCTCAAACTTGTGCTGCCCTGAAAGTCCTAAGGGAACCCTACAAACTGACATCAGGAAGCTGGGCTGGCCACTTTTCTTTCCCAGGGAAAAAGGCCCGTCATTGACCCAAGGGGCTGTGGCCCTGAGTGGCCGGCTGCCTGCAAAATATCCGAACGGACGAGGATATGTCCCAGACCCAACCTGCCCCCACCTCAAACGTGTGCTGCCCTGAAAGTCCTAAGGGAACCCTACAAACTGACATCAGGAACCTGGGCTGGCCACTTTTCTTTCCCAGGGAAAAGGGCCGGTCTTTGTCTCCAGGGGCTGTGGCCCTGAGTGGCCGTGAGTGGCCGGCTGCCTGCAAAATATCCGAACGGACGAGGATATGTCCCAGACCCAACCTGCCCCCACCTCAAACCTGTGCTGCCCTGAAAGTCCTAAGGGAACCCTACAAACTGACATCAGGAACCTGGGCTGGCCACTTTTCTTTCCCAGGGAAAAGGGCTGGTCATTGTCCCCAGGGGCTGTGGCCCTGAGTGGCCGGCTGCCTGCAAAATATCCGAACGGATGAGGATATGTCCCAGACCCAACCTGCCCCCACCTCAAACCTGTGCTGCCCTGAAAGTCCTAAGGGAACCCTACAAACTGACATCAGGAACCTGGGCTGGCCACTTTTCTTTCCCAGGGAAAAGGGCTGGTCATTGTCCCCAGGGGCTGTGGCCCTGAGTGGCCGGCTGCCTGCAAAATATCCGAACGGACGAGGATATGTCCCAGACCCAACCTGCCCCCACCTCAAACCTGTGCTGCCCTGACAGTCCTAAGGGAACCCTACAAACTGACATCAGGAACCTGGGCTGGCCACTTTTCTTTCCCAGGGAAAAGGGCCGGTCTTTGTCTCCGGGGGCTGTGGCCCTGAGTGGCCGGCTGCCTGCAAAATATCCGAACGGACGAGGATATGTCCCAGACCCAACCTGCCCCCACCTCAAACCTGTGCTGCCCTGAAAGTCCTAAGGGAACCCTACAAACTGACATCAGGAACCTGGGCTGGCCACTTTTCTTTCCCAGGGAAAAGGGCCGGTCTTTGTCTCCAGGGGCTGTGGCCCTGAGTGGCCGGCTGCCTGCAAAATATCCGAACGGACGAGGATATGTCCCAGACCCAACCTGCCCCCACCTCCAACCTGTGCTGCCCTGAAAGTCCCAAGGGAACCCTACAAACTGACATCAGGAACCTGTGCTTCCAACTTGTCTTTCCCAGGGAAAAGGGCCGGTCTTTGTCTCCAGGGGCTGTGGCCCTGAGTGGCCGGCTGCCTGCAAAATACCCAAACGGACGAGGATATGTCCCAGACCCAACCTGCCCCCACCTCAAACCTGTGCTGCCCTGACAGTCCTAAGGGAACCCTACAAACTGACATCAGGAACCTGGGCTGGCCACTTTTCTTTCCCAGGGAAAAGGGCCGGTCTTTGTCTCCAGGGGCTGTGGCCCTGAGTGGCCGGCTGCCTGCAAAATATCCGAACGGACGAGGATATGTCCCAGACCCAACCTGCCCCCACCTCAAACCTGTGCTGCCCTGAAAGTCCTAAGGGAACCCTACAAACTGACATCAGGAACCTGGGCTGGCCACTTTTCTTTCCCAGGGAAAAGGGCCGGTCTTTGTCTCCAGGGGCTGTGGCCCTGAGTGGCCGGCTGCCTGCAAAATATCCGAACGGACGAGGATATGTCCCAGACCCAACCTGCCCCCACCTCAAACCTGTGCTGCCCTGACAGTCCCAAGAGAACCCTACAAACTGACATCAGGAACCTGGGCTGGCCACTTTTCTTTCCCAGGGAAAAGGGCCGGTCTTTGTCTCCAGGGGCTGTGGCCCTGAGTGGCCGGCTGCCTGCAAAATATCCAAACGGACGAGGATATGTCCCAGACCCAACCTGCCCCCACCTCAAACCTGTGCTGCCCTGAAAGTCCTAAGGGAACCCTACAAACTGACATCAGGAACCTGGGCTGGACACTTTTCTTTCCCAGGGAAAAGGGCCGGTCTTTGTCTCCAGGGGCTGTGGCCCTGAGTGGCCGGCTGCCTGCAAAATATCCGAACGGACGAGGATATGTCCCAGACCCAACCTGCCCCCACCTCAAACCTGTGCTGCCCTGAAAGTCCTAAGGGAACCCTACAAACTGACATCAGGAAGCTGGGCTGGCCACTTTTCTTTCCCAGGGAAAAGGGCCGGTCTTTGTCTCCAGGGGCTGTGGCCCTGAGTGGCCGGCTGCCTGCAAAATATCCGAACGGACGAGGATATGTCCCAGACCCAACCTGCCCCCACCTCAAACCTGTGCTGCCCTGAAAGTCCTAAGGGAACCCTACAAACTGACATCAGGAACCTGGGCTGGCCACTTTTCTTTCCCAGGGAAAAGGGCCGGTCTTTGTCTCCAGGGGCTGTGGCCGGCTGAGTGGCCCTGAGTGGCCGGCTGCCTGCAAAATATCCGAACGGACGAGGATATGTCCCAGACCCAACCTGCCCCCACCTCAAACCTGTGCTGCCCTGAAAGTCCTAAGGGAACCCTACAAACTGACATCAGGAAGCTGGGCTGGCCACTTTTCTTTCCCAGGGAAAAGGGCCGGTCTTTGTCTCCAGGGGCTGTGGCCCTGAGTGGCCGGCTGCCTGCAAAATATCCGAACGGACGAGGATATGTCCCAGACCCAACCTGCCCCCACCTCAAACCTGTGCTGCCCTGAAAGTCCTAAGGGAACCCTACAAACTGACATCAGGAAGCTGGGCTGGCCACTTTTCTTTCCCAGGGAAAAGGGCCGGTCTTTGTCTCCAGGGGCTGTGGCCCTGAGTGGCCGGCTGCCTGCAAAATATCCGAACGGACGAGGATATGTCCCAGACCCAACCTGCCCCCACCTCAAACCTGTGCTGCCCTGAAAGTCCTAAGGGAACCCTACAAACTGACATCAGGAACCTGGGCTGGCCACTTTTCTTTCCCAGGGAAAAGGGCCGGTCTTTGTCTACAGGGGCTGTGGCCCTGAGTGGCCGGCTGCCTGCAAAATATCCGAACGGACGAGGATATGTCCCAGACCCAACCTGCCCCCACCTCAAACCTGTGCTGCCCTGACAGTCCCAAGGGAGCCTTACACACTGACATCAGGAAGGTGGGCTGGCCACTTTTCTTTCCCAGGGAAAAGGGCCGGTCTTTGTCTCCAGGGGCTGTGGCCCTGAGTGGCCGGCTGCCTGCAAAATATCCGAACGGACGAGGATATGTCCCAGACCCAACCTGCCCCCACCTCCAACCTGTGCTGCCCTGAAAGTCCTAAGGGAACCCTACAAACTGACATCAGGAACCTGGGCTGGCCACTTTTCTTTCCCAGGGAAAAGGGCCGGTCTTTGTCTCCAGGGGCTGTGGCCCTGAGTGGCCGGCTGCCTGCAAAATATCCGAACGGACGAGGATATGTCCCAGACCCAACCTGCCCCCACCTCAAACCTGTGCTGCCCTGAAAGTCCTAAGGGAACCCTACAAACTGACATCAGGAACCTGGGCTGGACACTTTTCTTTCCCAGGGAAAAGGGCCGGTCTTTGTCTCCAGGGGCTGTGGCCCTGAGTGGCCGGCTGCCTGCAAAATATCCGAACGGACGAGGATATGTCCCAGACCCAACCTGCCCCCACCTCAAACCTGTGCTGCCCTGAAAGTCCTAAGGGAACCCTACAAACTGACATCAGGAAGCTGGGCTGGCCACTTTTCTTTCCCAGGGAAAAGGGCCGGTCTTTGTCTCCAGGGGCTGTGGCCCTGAGTGGCCGGCTGCCTGCAAAATATCCGAACGGACGAGGATATGTCCCAGACCCAACCTGCCCCCACCTCAAACCTGTGCTGCCCTGACAGTCCCAAGGGAACCCTACAAACTGACATCAGGAACCTGGGCTGGCCACTTTTCTTTCCCAGGGAAAAGGGCCGGTCTTTGTCTCCAGGGGCTGTGGCCCTGAGTGGCCGGCTGCCTGCAAAATACCCGAACGGACGAGGATATGTCCCAGACCCAACCTGCCCCCACCTCAAACCTGTGCTGCCCTGACAGTCCCAAGGGAACCCTACAAACTGACATCAGGAAGCTGGGCTGGCCACTTTTCTTTCCCAGGGAAAAGGGCCGGTCTTTGTCTCCAGGGGCTGTGGCCCTGAGTGGCCGGCTGCCTGCAAAATATCCGAACGGACGAGGATATGTCCCAGACCCAACCTGCCCCCACCTCAAACCTGTGCTGCCCTGACAGTCCCAAGGGAGCCTTACACACTGACATCAGGAACCTGGGCTGGCCACTTTTCTTTCCCAGGGAAAAGGGCCGGTCTTTGTCTCCAGGGGCTGTGGCCCTGAGTGGCCGGCTGCCTGCAAAATATCCGAACGGACGAGGATATGTCCCAGACCCAACCTGCCCCCACCTCAAACCTGTGCTGCCCTGAAAGTCCTAAGGGAACCCTACAAACTGACATCAGGAAGCTGGGCTGGCCACTTTTCTTTCCCAGGGAAAAGGGCCGGTCTTTGTCTCCAGGGGCTGTGGCCCTGAGTGGCCGGCTGCCTGCAAAATATCCGAACGGACGAGGATATGTCCCAGACCCAACCTGCCCCCACCTCAAACCTGTGCTGCCCTGAAAGTCCTAAGGGAACCCTACAAACTGACATCAGGAACCTGGGCTGGACACTTTTCTTTCCCAGGGAAAAGGGCCGGTCTTTGTCTCCAGGGGCTGTGGCCCTGAGTGGCCGGCTGCCTGCAAAATATCCGAACGGACGAGGATATGTCCCAGACCCAACCTGCCCCCACCTCAAACCTGTGCTGCCCTGAAAGTCCTAAGGGAACCCTACAAACTGACATCAGGAAGCTGGGCTGGCCACTTTTCTTTCCCAGGGAAAAGGGCCGGTCTTTGTCTCCAGGGGCTGTGGCCCTGAGTGGCCGGCTGCCTGCAAAATATCCGAACGGACGAGGATATGTCCCAGACCCAACCTGCCCCCACCTCAAACCTGTGCTGCCCTGAAAGTCCCAAGGGAACCCTACAAACTGACATCAGGAACCTGGGCTGGCCACTTTTCTTTCCCAGGGAAAAGGGCCGGTCTTTGTCTCCAGGGGCTGTGGCCCTGAGTGGCCGGCTGCCTGCAAAATACCCGAACGGACGAGGATATGTCCCAGACCCAACCTGCCCCCACCTCAAACCTGTGCTGCCCTGACAGTCCCAAGGGAACCCTACAAACTGACATCAGGAACCTGGGCTGGCCACTTTTCTTTCCCAGGGAAAAGGGCCGGTCTTTGTCTCCAGGGGCTGTGGCCCTGAGTGGCCGGCTGCCTGCAAAATATCCGAACAGACGAGGATATGTCCCAGACCCAACCTGCCCCCACCTCAAACCTGTGCTGCCCTGAAAGTCCTAAGGGAACCCTACAAACTGACATCAGGAAGCTGGGCTGGCCACTTTTCTTTCCCAGGGAAAAGGGCCGGTCTTTGTCTCCAGGGGCTGTGGCCCTGAGTGGCCGGCTGCCTGCAAAATATCCGAACGGACGAGGATATGTCCCAGACCCAACCTGCCCCCACCTCAAACCTGTGCTGCCCTGACAGTCCCAAGGGAACCCTACAAACTGACATCAGGAACCTGGGCTGGCCACTTTTCTTTCCCAGGGAAAAGGGCCGGTCTTTGTCTCCAGGGGCTGTGGCCCTGAGTGGCCGGCTGCCTGCAAAATATCCGAACGGACGAGGATATGTCCCAGACCCAACCTGCCCCCACCTCAAACCTGTGCTGCCCTGACAGTCCCAAGGGAGCCTTACACACTGACATCAGGAAGGTGGGCTGGCCACTTTTCTTTCCCAGGGAAAAGGGCCGGTCTTTGTCTCCAGGGGCTGTGGCCCTGAGTGGCCGGCTGCCTGCAAAATATCCGAACGGACGAGGATATGTCCCAGACCCAACCTGCCCCCACCTCAAACCTGTGCTGCCCTGAAAGTCCTAAGGGAACCCTACAAACTGACATCAGGAAGCTGGGCTGGCCACTTTTCTTTCCCAGGGAAAAGGGCCGGTCTTTGTCTCCAGGGGCTGTGGCCCTGAGTGGCCGGCTGCCTGCAAAATATCCGAACGGACGAGGATATGTCCCAGACCCAACCTGCCCCCACCTCAAACCTGTGCTGCCCTGACAGTCCTAAGGGAACCCTACAAACTGACATCAGGAACCTGGGCTGGCCACTTTTCTTTCCCAGGGAAAAGGGCCGGTCTTTGTCTCCAGGGGCTGTGGCCCTGAGTGGCCGGCTGCCTGCAAAATATCCAAACGGACGAGGATATGTCCCAGACCCAACCTGCCCCCACCTCAAACCTGTGCTGCCCTGAAAGTCCTAAGGGAACCCTACAAACTGACATCAGGAACCTGGGCTGGACACTTTTCTTTCCCAGGGAAAAGGGCCGGTCTTTGTCTCCAGGGGCTGTGGCCCTGAGTGGCCGGCTGCCTGCAAAATACCCGAACGGACGAGGATATGTCCCAGACCCAACCTGCCCCCACCTCAAACCTGTGCTGCCCTGAAAGTCCCAAGGGAACCCTACAAACTGACATCAGGAACCTGGGCTGGCCACTTTTCTTTCCCAGGGAAAAGGGCCGGTCTTTGTCTCCAGGGGCTGTGGCCCTGAGTGGCCGGCTGCCTGCAAAATACCCGAACGGACGAGGATATGTCCCAGACCCAACCTGCCCCCACCTCAAACCTGTGCTGCCCTGACAGTCCCAAGGGAACCCTACAAACTGACATCAGGAACCTGGGCTGGCCACTTTTCTTTCCCAGGGAAAAGGGCCGGTCTTTGTCTCCAGGGGCTGTGGCCCTGAGTGGCCGGCTGCCTGCAAAATATCCGAACGGACGAGGATATGTCCCAGACCCAACCTGCCCCCACCTCAAACCTGTGCTGCCCTGAAAGTCCTAAGGGAACCCTACAAACTGACATCAGGAAGCTGGGCTGGCCACTTTTCTTTCCCAGGGAAAAGGGCCGGTCTTTGTCTCCAGGGGCTGTGGCCCTGAGTGGCCGGCTGCCTGCAAAATATCCGAACGGACGAGGATATGTCCCAGACCCAACCTGCCCCCACCTCAAACCTGTGCTGCCCTGAAAGTCCTAAGGGAACCCTACAAACTGACATCAGGAACCTGGGCTGGCCACTTTTCTTTCCCAGGGAAAAGGGCCGGTCTTTGTCTCCAGGGGCTGTGGCCCTGAGTGGCCGGCTGCCTGCAAAATATCCGAACGGACGAGGATATGTCCCAGACCCAACCTGCCCCCACCTCAAACCTGTGCTGCCCTGACAGTCCTAAGGGAACCCTACAAACTGACATCAGGAACCTGGGCTGGCCACTTTTCTTTCCCAGGGAAAAGGGCCGGTCTTTGTCTCCAGGGGCTGTGGCCCTGAGTGGCCGGCTGCCTGCAAAATAGCCGAATGGACGAGGATATGTCCCAGACCCAACCTGCCCCCACCTCAAACCTGTGCTGCCCTGAAAGTCCTAAGGGAACCCTACAAACTGACATCAGGAACCTGGGCTGGCCACTTTTCTTTCCCAGGGAAAAGGGCCGGTCTTTGTCTCCAGGGGCTGTGGCCGGCTGAGTGGCCGGCTGCCTGCAAAATATCCGAACGGACGAGGATATGTCCCAGACCCAACCTGCCCCCACCTCAAACCTGTGCTGCCCTGAAAGTCCTAAGGGAACCCTACAAACTGACATCAGGAACCTGGGCTGGCCACTTTTCTTTCCCAGGGAAAAGGGCCGGTCTTTGTCTCCAGGGGCTGTGGCCGGCTGAGTGGCCCTGAGTGGCCGGCTGCCTGCAAAATATCCGAACGGACGAGGATATGTCCCAGACCCAACCTGCCCCCACCTCAAACCTGTGCTGCCCTGAAAGTCCTAAGGGAACCCTACAAACTGACATCAGGAACCTGGGCTGGCCACTTTTCTTTCCCAGGGAAAAGGGCCGGTCTTTGTCTCCAGGGGCTGTGGCCGGCTGAGTGGCCGGCTGCCTGCAAAATATCCGAACGGACGAGGATATGTCCCAGACCCAACCTGCCCCCACCTCAAACCTGTGCTGCCCTGAAAGTCCTAAGGGAACCCTACAAACTGACATCAGGAACCTGGGCTGGCCACTTTTCTTTCCCAGGGAAAAGGGCCGGTCTTTGTCTCCAGGGGCTGTGGCCCTGAGTGGCCGGCTGCCTGCAAAATATCCGAACGGACGAGGATATGTCCCAGACCCAACCTGCCCCCACCTCAAACCTGTGCTGCCCTGACAGTCCCAAGAGAACCCTACAAACTGACATCAGGAACCTGGGCTGGCCACTTTTCTTTCCCAGGGAAAAGGGCCGGTCTTTGTCTCCAGGGGCTGTGGCCCTGAGTGGCCGGCTGCCTGCAAAATATCCGAACGGACGAGGATATGTCCCAGACCCAACCTGCCCCCACCTCAAACCTGTGCTGCCCTGAAAGTCCTAAGGGAACCCTACAAACTGACATCAGGAACCTGGGCTGGACACTTTTCTTTCCCAGGGAAAAGGGCCGGTCTTTGTCTCCAGGGGCTGTGGCCGGCTGAGTGGCCCTGAGTGGCCGGCTGCTTGCAAAATATCCGAACGGACGAGGATATGTCCCAGACCCAACCTGCCCCCACCTCAAACCTGTGCTGCCCTGAAAGTCCTAAGGGAACCCTACAAACTGACATCAGGAAGCTGGGCTGGCCACTTTTCTTTCCCAGGGAAAAGGGCCGGTCTTTGTCTCCAGGGGCTGTGGCCCTGAGTGGCCGGCTGCCTGCAAAATATCCGAACGGACGAGGATATGTCCCAGACCCAACCTGCCCCCACCTCAAACCTGTGCTGCCCTGAAAGTCCTAAGGGAACCCTACAAACTGACATCAGGAACCTGGGCTGGCCACTTTTCTTTCCCAGGGAAAAGGGCCGGTCTTTGTCTCCAGGGGCTGTGGCCCTGAGTGGCCGGCTGCCTGCAAAATATCCGAACGGACGAGGATATGTCCCAGACCCAACCTGCCCCCACCTCAAACCTGTGCTGCCCTGAAAGTCCTAAGGGAACCCTACAAACTGACATCAGGAACCTGGGCTGGCCACTTTTCTTTCCCAGGGAAAAGGGCCGGTCTTTGTCTCCAGGGGCTGTGGCCCTGAGTGGCCGGCTGCCTGCAAAATATCCGAACGGACGAGGATATGTCCCAGACCCAACCTGCCCCCACCTCAAACCTGTGCTGCCCTGACAGTCCCAAGAGAACCCTACAAACTGACATCAGGAACCTGGGCTGGCCACTTTTCTTTCCCAGGGAAAAGGGCCGGTCTTTGTCTCCAGGGGCTGTGGCCCTGAGTGGCCGGCTGCCTGCAAAATATCCGAACGGACGAGGATATGTCCCAGACCCAACCTGCCCCCACCTCAAACCTGTGCTGCCCTGAAAGTCCTAAGGGAACCCTACAAACTGACATCAGGAACCTGGGCTGGCCACTTTTCTTTCCCAGGGAAAAGGGCCGGTGTTTGTCTCCAGGGGCTGTGGCCCTGAGTGGCCGGCTGCCTGCAAAATATCCGAACGGACGGGGATATGTCCCAGACCCAACCTGCCCCCACCTCAAACCTGTGCTGCCCTGAAAGTCCTAAGGGAACCCTACAAACTGACATCAGGAACCTGGGCTGGCCACTTTTCTTTCCCAGGGAAAAGGGCCGGTCTTTGTCTCCAGGGGCTGTGGCCCTGAGTGGCCGGCTGCCTGCAAAATATCCGAACGGACGAGGATATGTCCCAGACCCAACCTGCCCCCACCTCAAACCTGTGCTGCCCTGACAGTCCCAAGGGAACCCTACAAACTGACATCAGGAACCTGGGCTGGCCACTTTTCTTTCCCAGGGAAAAGGGCCGGTCTTTGTCTCCAGGGGCTGTGGCCCTGAGTGGCCGGCTGCCTGCAAAATAGCCGAACGGACGAGGATATGTCCCAGACCCAACCTGCCCCCACCTCAAACCTGTGCTGCCCTGACAGTCCCAAGGGAACCCTACAAACTGACATCGGGAACCTGGGCTGGCCACTTTTCTTTCCCAGGGAAAAGGGCCGGTCTTTGTCTCCAGGGGCTGAGACCCTGAGTGGCCGGCTGCCTGCAAAATATCCAAACGGATGAGGATATGTCCCAGACCCAACCTGCCCCCACCTCAAACCTGTGCTGCCCTGACAGTCCCAAGGGAACCCTACAAACTGACATCAGGAACCTGGGCTGGCCACTTTTCTTTCCCAGGGAAAAGGGCCGGTCTTTGTCTCCAGGGGCTGTGGCCCTGAGTGGCCGGCTGCCTGCAAAATATCCGAACGGACGAGGATATGTCCCAGACCCAACCTGCCCCCACCTCAAACCTGTGCTGCCCTGACAGTCCCAAGGGAACCCTACAAACTGACATCAGGAACCTGGGCTGGCCACTTTTCTTTCCCAGGGAAAAGGGCCGGTCTTTGTCTCCAGGGGCTGTGGCCCTGAGTGGCCGGCTGCCTGCAAAATAGCCGAATGGACGAGGATATGTCCCAGACCCAACCTGCCCCCACCTCAAACCTGTGCTGCCCTGACAGTCCCAAGGGAACCCTACAAACTGACATCGGGAACCTGGGCTGGCCACTTTTCTTTCCCAGGGAAAAGGGCCGGTCTTTGTCTCCAGGGGCTGAGACCCTGAGTGGCCGGCTGCCTGCAAAATATCCAAACGGATGAGGATATGTCCCCGACCCAACCTGCCCCCACCTCAAACCTGTGCTGCCCTGACAGTCCCAAGGGAACCCTACAAACTGACATCAGGAACCTGGGCTGGCCACTTTTCTTTCCCAGGGAAAAGGGCCGGTCTTTGTCTCCAGGGGCTGTGGCCCTGAGTGGCCGGCTGCCTGCAAAATATCCGAACGGACGAGGATATGTCCCAGACCCAACCTGCCCCCACCTCAAACCTGTGCTGCCCTGACAGTCCCAAGGGAACCCTACAAACTGACATCAGGAACCTGGGCTGGCCACTTTTCTTTCCCAGGGAAAAGGGCCGGTCTTTGTCTCCAGGGGCTGTGGCCCTGAGTGGCCGGCTGCCTGCAAAATATCCGAACGGACGAGGATATGTCCCAGACCCAACCTGCCCCCACCTCAAACCTGTGCTGCCCTGAAAGTCCTAAGGGAACCCTACAAACTGACATCAGGAACTTGGGCTGGACACTTTTCTTTCCCAGGGAAAAGGGCCGGTCTTTGTCTCCAGGGGCTGTGGCCCTGAGTGGCCGGCTGCCTGCAAAATATCCGAACGGACGAGGATATGTCCCAGACCCAACCTGCCCCCACCTCAAACCTGTGCTGCCCTGAAAGTCCTAAGGGAACCCTACAAACTGACATCAGGAACCTGGGCTGGCCACTTTTCTTTCCCAGGGAAAAGGGCCGGTCTTTGTCTCCAGGGGCTGTGGCCCTGAGTGGCCGGCTGCCTGCAAAATATCCGAACGGACGAGGATATGTCCCAGACCCAACCTGCCCCCACCTCAAACCTGTGCTGCCCTGACAGTCCCAAGGGAGCCTTACACACTGACATCAGGAAGGTGGGCTGGCCACTTTTCTTTCCCAGGGAAAAGGGCCGGTCTTTGTCTCCAGGGGCTGTGGCCCTGAGTGGCCGGCTGCCTGCAAAATATCCGAACGGACGAGGATATGTCCCAGACCCAACCTGCCCCCACCTCCAACCTGTGCTGCCCTGAAAGTCCTAAGGGAACCCTACAAACTGACATCAGGAACCTGGGCTGGCCACTTTTCTTTCCCAGGGAAAAGGGCCGGTCTTTGTCTCCAGGGGCTGTGGCCCTGAGTGGCCGGCTGCCTGCAAAATATCCGAACGGACGAGGATATGTCCCAGACCCAACCTGCCCCCACCTCAAACCTGTGCTGCCCTGAAAGTCCTAAGGGAACCCTACAAACTGACATCAGGAACCTGGGCTGGCCACTTTTCTTTCCCAGGGAAAAGGGCCGGTCTTTGTCTCCAGGGGCTGTGGCCCTGAGTGGCCGGCTGCCTGCAAAATATCCGAACGGACGAGGATATGTCCCAGACCCAACCTGCCCCCACCTCAAACCTGTGCTGCCCTGAAAGTCCTAAGGGAACCCTACAAACTGACATCAGGAAGCTGGGCTGGCCACTTTTCTTTCCCAGGGAAAAGGGCCGGTCTTTGTCTCCAGGGGCTGTGGCCCTGAGTGGCCGGCTGCCTGCAAAATATCCGAACGGACGAGGATATGTCCCAGACCCAACCTGCCCCCACCTCAAACCTGTGCTGCCCTGACAGTCCCAAGGGAACCCTACAAACTGACATCAGGAACCTGGGCTGGCCACTTTTCTTTCCCAGGGAAAAGGGCCGGTCTTTGTCTCCAGGGGCTGTGGCCCTGAGTGGCCGGCTGCCTGCAAAATACCCGAACGGACGAGGATATGTCCCAGACCCAACCTGCCCCCACCTCAAACCTGTGCTGCCCTGACAGTCCCAAGGGAACCCTACAAACTGACATCAGGAAGCTGGGCTGGCCACTTTTCTTTCCCAGGGAAAAGGGCCGGTCTTTGTCTCCAGGGGCTGTGGCCCTGAGTGGCCGGCTGCCTGCAAAATATCCGAACGGACGAGGATATGTCCCAGACCCAACCTGCCCCCACCTCAAACCTGTGCTGCCCTGAAAGTCCTAAGGGAACCCTACAAACTGACATCAGGAAGCTGGGCTGGCCACTTTTCTTTCCCAGGGAAAAGGGCCGGTCTTTGTCTCCAGGGGCTGTGGCCCTGAGTGGCCGGCTGCCTGCAAAATATCCGAACGGACGAGGATATGTCCCAGACCCAACCTGCCCCCACCTCAAACCTGTGCTGCCCTGACAGTCCCAAGGGAACCCTACAAACTGACATCAGGAACCTGGGCTGGCCACTTTTCTTTCCCAGGGAAAAGGGCCGGTCTTTGTCTCCAGGGGCTGTGGCCCTGAGTGGCCGGCTGCCTGCAAAATAGCCGAATGGACGAGGATATGTCCCAGACCCAACCTGCCCCCACCTCAAACCTGTGCTGCCCTGACAGTCCCAAGGGAGCCTTACACACTGACATCAGGAACCTGGGCTGGCCACTTTTCTTTCCCAGGGAAAAGGGCCGGTCTTTGTCTCCAGGGGCTGTGGCCCTGAGTGGCCGGCTGCCTGCAAAATATCCGAACGGACGAGGATATGTCCCAGACCCAACCTGCCCCCACCTCAAACCTGTGCTGCCCTGAAAGTCCTAAGGGAACCCTACAAACTGACATCAGGAAGCTGGGCTGGCCACTTTTCTTTCCCAGGGAAAAGGGCCGGTCTTTGTCTCCAGGGGCTGTGGCCCTGAGTGGCCGGCTGCCTGCAAAATATCCGAACGGACGAGGATATGTCCCAGACCCAACCTGCCCCCACCTCAAACCTGTGCTGCCCTGAAAGTCCTAAGGGAACCCTACAAACTGACATCAGGAACCTGGGCTGGACACTTTTCTTTCCCAGGGAAAAGGGCCGGTCTTTGTCTCCAGGGGCTGTGGCCCTGAGTGGCCGGCTGCCTGCAAAATATCCGAACGGACGAGGATATGTCCCAGACCCAACCTGCCCCCACCTCAAACCTGTGCTGCCCTGAAAGTCCTAAGGGAACCCTACAAACTGACATCAGGAAGCTGGGCTGGCCACTTTTCTTTCCCAGGGAAAAGGGCCGGTCTTTGTCTCCAGGGGCTGTGGCCCTGAGTGGCCGGCTGCCTGCAAAATATCCGAACGGACGAGGATATGTCCCAGACCCAACCTGCCCCCACCTCAAACCTGTGCTGCCCTGAAAGTCCCAAGGGAACCCTACAAACTGACATCAGGAACCTGGGCTGGCCACTTTTCTTTCCCAGGGAAAAGGGCCGGTCTTTGTCTCCAGGGGCTGTGGCCCTGAGTGGCCGGCTGCCTGCAAAATACCCGAACGGACGAGGATATGTCCCAGACCCAACCTGCCCCCACCTCAAACCTGTGCTGCCCTGACAGTCCCAAGGGAACCCTACAAACTGACATCAGGAACCTGGGCTGGCCACTTTTCTTTCCCAGGGAAAAGGGCCGGTCTTTGTCTCCAGGGGCTGTGGCCCTGAGTGGCCGGCTGCCTGCAAAATATCCGAACAGACGAGGATATGTCCCAGACCCAACCTGCCCCCACCTCAAACCTGTGCTGCCCTGAAAGTCCTAAGGGAACCCTACAAACTGACATCAGGAAGCTGGGCTGGCCACTTTTCTTTCCCAGGGAAAAGGGCCGGTCTTTGTCTCCAGGGGCTGTGGCCCTGAGTGGCCGGCTGCCTGCAAAATATCCGAACGGACGAGGATATGTCCCAGACCCAACCTGCCCCCACCTCAAACCTGTGCTGCCCTGACAGTCCCAAGGGAACCCTACAAACTGACATCAGGAACCTGGGCTGGCCACTTTTCTTTCCCAGGGAAAAGGGCCGGTCTTTGTCTCCAGGGGCTGTGGCCCTGAGTGGCCGGCTGCCTGCAAAATATCCGAACGGACGAGGATATGTCCCAGACCCAACCTGCCCCCACCTCAAACCTGTGCTGCCCTGACAGTCCCAAGGGAGCCTTACACACTGACATCAGGAAGGTGGGCTGGCCACTTTTCTTTCCCAGGGAAAAGGGCCGGTCTTTGTCTCCAGGGGCTGTGGCCCTGAGTGGCCGGCTGCCTGCAAAATATCCGAACGGACGAGGATATGTCCCAGACCCAACCTGCCCCCACCTCAAACCTGTGCTGCCCTGAAAGTCCTAAGGGAACCCTACAAACTGACATCAGGAAGCTGGGCTGGCCACTTTTCTTTCCCAGGGAAAAGGGCCGGTCTTTGTCTCCAGGGGCTGTGGCCCTGAGTGGCCGGCTGCCTGCAAAATATCCGAACGGACGAGGATATGTCCCAGACCCAACCTGCCCCCACCTCAAACCTGTGCTGCCCTGACAGTCCTAAGGGAACCCTACAAACTGACATCAGGAACCTGGGCTGGCCACTTTTCTTTCCCAGGGAAAAGGGCCGGTCTTTGTCTCCAGGGGCTGTGGCCCTGAGTGGCCGGCTGCCTGCAAAATATCCGAACGGACGAGGATATGTCCCAGACCCAACCTGCCCCCACCTCAAACCTGTGCTGCCCTGAAAGTCCTAAGGGAACCCTACAAACTGACATCAGGAACCTGGGCTGGACACTTTTCTTTCCCAGGGAAAAGGGCCGGTCTTTGTCTCCAGGGGCTGTGGCCCTGAGTGGCCGGCTGCCTGCAAAATACCCGAACGGACGAGGATATGTCCCAGACCCAACCTGCCCCCACCTCAAACCTGTGCTGCCCTGAAAGTCCCAAGGGAACCCTACAAACTGACATCAGGAACCTGGGCTGGCCACTTTTCTTTCCCAGGGAAAAGGGCCGGTCTTTGTCTCCAGGGGCTGTGGCCCTGAGTGGCCGGCTGCCTGCAAAATACCCGAACGGACGAGGATATGTCCCAGACCCAACCTGCCCCCACCTCAAACCTGTGCTGCCCTGACAGTCCCAAGGGAACCCTACAAACTGACATCAGGAACCTGGGCTGGCCACTTTTCTTTCCCAGGGAAAAGGGCCGGTCTTTGTCTCCAGGGGCTGTGGCCCTGAGTGGCCGGCTGCCTGCAAAATATCCGAACGGACGAGGATATGTCCCAGACCCAACCTGCCCCCACCTCAAACCTGTGCTGCCCTGAAAGTCCTAAGGGAACCCTACAAACTGACATCAGGAAGGTGGGCTGGCCACTTTTCTTTCCCAGGGAAAAGGGCCGGTCTTTGTCTCCAGGGGCTGTGGCCCTGAGTGGCCGGCTGCCTGCAAAATATCCGAACGGACGAGGATATGTCCCAGACCCAACCTGCCCCCACCTCAAACCTGTGCTGCCCTGAAAGTCCTAAGGGAACCCTACAAACTGACATCAGGAACCTGGGCTGGACACTTTTCTTTCCCAGGGAAAAGGGCCGGTCTTTGTCTCCAGGGGCTGTGGCCCTGAGTGGCCGGCTGCCTGCAAAATATCCGAACGGACGAGGATATGTCCCAGACCCAACCTGCCCCCACCTCAAACCTGTGCTGCCCTGACAGTCCTAAGGGAACCCTACAAACTGACATCAGGAACCTGGGCTGGCCACTTTTCTTTCCCAGGGAAAAGGGCCGGTCTTTGTCTCCAGGGGCTGTGGCCCTGAGTGGCCGGCTGCCTGCAAAATAGCCGAATGGACGAGGATATGTCCCAGACCCAACCTGCCCCCACCTCAAACCTGTGCTGCCCTGAAAGTCCTAAGGGAACCCTACAAACTGACATCAGGAACCTGGGCTGGCCACTTTTCTTTCCCAGGGAAAAGGGCCGGTCTTTGTCTCCAGGGGCTGTGGCCCTGAGTGGCCGGCTGCCTGCAAAATATCCGAACGGACGAGGATATGTCCCAGACCCAACCTGCCCCCACCTCAAACCTGTGCTGCCCTGAAAGTCCTAAGGGAACCCTACAAACTGACATCAGGAACCTGGGCTGGACACTTTTCTTTCCCAGGGAAAAGGGCCGGTCTTTGTCTCCAGGGGCTGTGGCCGGCTGAGTGGCCCTGAGTGGCCGGCTGCCTGCAAAATATCCGAACGGACGAGGATATGTCCCAGACCCAACCTGCCCCCACCTCAAACCTGTGCTGCCCTGAAAGTCCTAAGGGAACCCTACAAACTGACATCAGGAACCTGGGCTGGCCACTTTTCTTTCCCAGGGAAAAGGGCCGGTCTTTGTCTCCAGGGGCTGTGGCCGGCTGAGTGGCCGGCTGCCTGCAAAATATCCGAACGGACGAGGATATGTCCCAGACCCAACCTGCCCCCACCTCAAACCTGTGCTGCCCTGAAAGTCCTAAGGGAACCCTACAAACTGACATCAGGAACCTGGGCTGGCCACTTTTCTTTCCCAGGGAAAAGGGCCGGTCTTTGTCTCCAGGGGCTGTGGCCGGCTGAGTGGCCCTGAGTGGCCGGCTGCCTGCAAAATATCCGAACGGACGAGGATATGTCCCAGACCCAACCTGCCCCCACCTCAAACCTGTGCTGCCCTGAAAGTCCTAAGGGAACCCTACAAACTGACATCAGGAACCTGGGCTGGCCACTTTTCTTTCCCAGGGAAAAGGGCCGGTCTTTGTCTCCAGGGGCTGTGGCCGGCTGAGTGGCCGGCTGCCTGCAAAATATCCGAACGGACGAGGATATGTCCCAGACCCAACCTGCCCCCACCTCAAACCTGTGCTGCCCTGAAAGTCCTAAGGGAACCCTACAAACTGACATCAGGAACCTGGGCTGGCCACTTTTCTTTCCCAGGGAAAAGGGCCGGTCTTTGTCTCCAGGGGCTGTGGCCCTGAGTGGCCGGCTGCCTGCAAAATATCCGAACGGACGAGGATATGTCCCAGACCCAACCTGCCCCCACCTCAAACCTGTGCTGCCCTGACAGTCCCAAGAGAACCCTACAAACTGACATCAGGAACCTGGGCTGGCCACTTTTCTTTCCCAGGGAAAAGGGCCGGTCTTTGTCTCCAGGGGCTGTGGCCCTGAGTGGCCGGCTGCCTGCAAAATATCCGAACGGACGAGGATATGTCCCAGACCCAACCTGCCCCCACCTCAAACCTGTGCTGCCCTGAAAGTCCTAAGGGAACCCTACAAACTGACATCAGGAACCTGGGCTGGCCACTTTTCTTTCCCAGGGAAAAGGGCCGGTCTTTGTCTCCAGGGGCTGTGGCCGGCTGAGTGGCCCTGAGTGGCCGGCTGCTTGCAAAATATCCGAACGGACGAGGATATGTCCCAGACCCAACCTGCCCCCACCTCAAACCTGTGCTGCCCTGAAAGTCCTAAGGGAACCCTACAAACTGACATCAGGAAGCTGGGCTGGCCACTTTTCTTTCCCAGGGAAAAGGGCCGGTCTTTGTCTCCAGGGGCTGTGGCCCTGAGTGGCCGGCTGCCTGCAAAATATCCGAACGGATGAGGATATGTCCCAGACCCAACCTGCCCCCACCTCAAACCTGTGCTGCCCTGAAAGTCCTAAGGGAACCCTACAAACTGACATCAGGAACCTGGGCTGGCCACTTTTCTTTCCCAGGGAAAAGGGCCGGTCTTTGTCTCCAGGGGCTGTGGCCCTGAGTGGCCGGCTGCCTGCAAAATATCCGAACGGACGAGGATATGTCCCAGACCCAACCTGCCCCCACCTCAAACCTGTGCTGCCCTGAAAGTCCTAAGGGAACCCTACAAACTGACATCAGGAACCTGGGCTGGCCACTTTTCTTTCCCAGGGAAAAGGGCCGGTCTTTGTCTCCAGGGGCTGTGGCCCTGAGTGGCCGGCTGCCTGCAAAATATCCGAACGGACGAGGATATGTCCCAGACCCAACCTGCCCCCACCTCAAACCTGTGCTGCCCTGACAGTCCCAAGAGAACCCTACAAACTGACATCAGGAACCTGGGCTGGCCACTTTTCTTTCCCAGGGAAAAGGGCCGGTCTTTGTCTCCAGGGGCTGTGGCCCTGAGTGGCCGGCTGCCTGCAAAATATCCGAACGGACGAGGATATGTCCCAGACCCAACCTGCCCCCACCTCAAACCTGTGCTGCCCTGAAAGTCCTAAGGGAACCCTACAAACTGACATCAGGAACCTGGGCTGGACACTTTTCTTTCCCAGGGAAAAGGGCCGGTGTTTGTCTCCAGGGGCTGTGGCCCTGAGTGGCCGGCTGCCTGCAAAATATCCGAACGGACGGGGATATGTCCCAGACCCAACCTGCCCCCACCTCAAACCTGTGCTGCCCTGAAAGTCCTAAGGGAACCCTACAAACTGACATCAGGAACCTGGGCTGGCCACTTTTCTTTCCCAGGGAAAAGGGCCGGTCTTTGTCTCCAGGGGCTGTGGCCCTGAGTGGCCGGCTGCCTGCAAAATATCCGAACGGACGAGGATATGTCCCAGACCCAACCTGCCCCCACCTCAAACCTGTGCTGCCCTGACAGTCCCAAGGGAACCCTACAAACTGACATCAGGAACCTGGGCTGGCCACTTTTCTTTCCCAGGGAAAAGGGCCGGTCTTTGTCTCCAGGGGCTGTGGCCCTGAGTGGCCGGCTGCCTGCAAAATAGCCGAACGGACGAGGATATGTCCCAGACCCAACCTGCCCCCACCTCAAACCTGTGCTGCCCTGACAGTCCCAAGGGAACCCTACAAACTGACATCGGGAACCTGGGCTGGCCACTTTTCTTTCCCAGGGAAAAGGGCCGGTCTTTGTCTCCAGGGGCTGAGACCCTGAGTGGCCGGCTGCCTGCAAAATATCCAAACGGATGAGGATATGTCCCCGACCCAACCTGCCCCCACCTCAAACCTGTGCTGCCCTGACAGTCCCAAGGGAACCCTACAAACTGACATCAGGAACCTGGGCTGGCCACTTTTCTTTCCCAGGGAAAAGGGCCGGTCTTTGTCTCCAGGGGCTGTGGCCCTGAGTGGCCGGCTGCCTGCAAAATATCCGAACGGACGAGGATATGTCCCAGACCCAACCTGCCCCCACCTCAAACCTGTGCTGCCCTGACAGTCCCAAGGGAACCCTACAAACTGACATCAGGAACCTGGGCTGGCCACTTTTCTTTCCCAGGGAAAAGGGCCGGTCTTTGTCTCCAGGGGCTGTGGCCCTGAGTGGCCGGCTGCCTGCAAAATAGCCGAATGGACGAGGATATGTCCCAGACCCAACCTGCCCCCACCTCAAACCTGTGCTGCCCTGACAGTCCCAAGGGAACCCTACAAACTGACATCGGGAACCTGGGCTGGCCACTTTTCTTTCCCAGGGAAAAGGGCCGGTCTTTGTCTCCAGGGGCTGAGACCCTGAGTGGCCGGCTGCCTGCAAAATATCCAAACGGATGAGGATATGTCCCAGACCCAACCTGCCCCCACCTCAAACCTGTGCTGCCCTGACAGTCCCAAGGGAACCCTACAAACTGACATCAGGAACCTGGGCTGGCCACTTTTCTTTCCCAGGGAAAAGGGCCGGTCTTTGTCTCCAGGGGCTGTGGCCCTGAGTGGCCGGCTGCCTGCAAAATATCCGAACGGACGAGGATATGTCCCAGACCCAACCTGCCCCCACCTCAAACCTGTGCTGCCCTGACAGTCCCAAGGGAACCCTACAAACTGACATCAGGAACCTGGGCTGGCCACTTTTCTTTCCCAGGGAAAAGGGCCGGTCTTTGTCTCCAGGGGCTGTGGCCCTGAGTGGCCGGCTGCCTGCAAAATATCCGAACGGACGAGGATATGTCCCAGACCCAACCTGCCCCCACCTCAAACCTGTGCTGCCCTGACAGTCCCAAGAGAACCCTACAAACTGACATCAGGAACCTGGGCTGGCCACTTTTCTTTCCCAGGGAAAAGGGCCGGTCTTTGTCTCCAGGGGCTGTGGCCCTGAGTGGCCGGCTGCCTGCAAAATATCCGAACGGACGAGGATATGTCCCAGACCCAACCTGCCCCCACCTCAAACCTGTGCTGCCCTGAAAGTCCTAAGGGAACCCTACAAACTGACATCAGGAACCTGGGCTGGCCACTTTTCTTTCCCAGGGAAAAGGGCCGGTCTTTGTCTCCAGGGGCTGTGGCCGGCTGAGTGGCCCTGAGTGGCCGGCTGCCTGCAAAATATCCGAACGGACGAGGATATGTCCCAGACCCAACCTGCCCCCACCTCAAACCTGTGCTGCCCTGAAAGTCCTAAGGGAACCCTACAAACTGACATCAGGAAGCTGGGCTGGCCACTTTTCTTTCCCAGGGAAAAGGGCCGGTCTTTGTCTCCAGGGGCTGTGGCCCTGAGTGGCCGGCTGCCTGCAAAATATCCGAACGGACGAGGATATGTCCCAGACCCAACCTGCCCCCACCTCAAACCTGTGCTGCCCTGACAGTCCCAAGGGAACCCTACAAACTGACATCAGGAACCTGGGCTGGCCACTTTTCTTTCCCAGGGAAAAGGGCCGGTCTTTGTCTCCAGGGGCTGTGGCCCTGAGTGGCCGGCTGCCTGCAAAATAGCCGAATGGACGAGGATATGTCCCAGACCCAACCTGCCCCCACCTCAAACCTGTGCTGCCCTGACAGTCCCAAGGGAACCCTACAAACTGACATCGGGAACCTGGGCTGGCCACTTTTCTTTCCCAGGGAAAAGGGCCGGTCTTTGTCTCCAGGGGCTGTGGCCCTGAGTGGCCGGCTGCCTGCAAAATAGCCGAACGGACGAGGATATGTCCCAGACCCAACCTGCCCCCACCTCAAACCTGTGCTGCCCTGAAAGTCCTAAGGGAACCCTACAAACTGACATCAGGAACCTGGGCTGGCCACTTTTCTTTCCCAGGGAAAAGGGCCGGTCTTTGTCTCCAGGGGCTGTGGCCCTGAGTGGCCGGCTGCCTGCAAAATATCCGAACGGACGAGGATATGTCCCAGACCCAACCTGCCCCCACCTCAAACCTGTGCTGCCCTGACAGTCCCAAGAGAACCCTACAAACTGACATCAGGAACCTGGGCTGGCCACTTTTCTTTCCCAGGGAAAAGGGCCGGTCTTTGTCTCCAGGGGCTGTGGCCCTGAGTGGCCGGCTGCCTGCAAAATATCCGAACGGACGAGGATATGTCCCAGACCCAACCTGCCCCCACCTCAAACCTGTGCTGCCCTGAAAGTCCTAAGGGAACCCTACAAACTGACATCAGGAACCTGGGCTGGACACTTTTCTTTCCCAGGGAAAAGGGCCGGTGTTTGTCTCCAGGGGCTGTGGCCCTGAGTGGCCGGCTGCCTGCAAAATATCCGAACGGACGGGGATATGTCCCAGACCCAACCTGCCCCCACCTCAAACCTGTGCTGCCCTGAAAGTCCTAAGGGAACCCTACAAACTGACATCAGGAACCTGGGCTGGCCACTTTTCTTTCCCAGGGAAAAGGGCCGGTCTTTGTCTCCAGGGGCTGTGGCCCTGAGTGGCCGGCTGCCTGCAAAATATCCGAACGGACGAGGATATGTCCCAGACCCAACCTGCCCCCACCTCAAACCTGTGCTGCCCTGACAGTCCCAAGGGAACCCTACAAACTGACATCAGGAACCTGGGCTGGCCACTTTTCTTTCCCAGGGAAAAGGGCCGGTCTTTGTCTCCAGGGGCTGTGGCCCTGAGTGGCCGGCTGCCTGCAAAATAGCCGAACGGACGAGGATATGTCCCAGACCCAACCTGCCCCCACCTCAAACCTGTGCTGCCCTGACAGTCCCAAGGGAACCCTACAAACTGACATCGGGAACCTGGGCTGGCCACTTTTCTTTCCCAGGGAAAAGGGCCGGTCTTTGTCTCCAGGGGCTGAGACCCTGAGTGGCCGGCTGCCTGCAAAATATCCAAACGGATGAGGATATGTCCCCGACCCAACCTGCCCCCACCTCAAACCTGTGCTGCCCTGACAGTCCCAAGGGAACCCTACAAACTGACATCAGGAACCTGGGCTGGCCACTTTTCTTTCCCAGGGAAAAGGGCCGGTCTTTGTCTCCAGGGGCTGTGGCCCTGAGTGGCCGGCTGCCTGCAAAATATCCGAACGGACGAGGATATGTCCCAGACCCAACCTGCCCCCACCTCAAACCTGTGCTGCCCTGACAGTCCCAAGGGAACCCTACAAACTGACATCAGGAACCTGGGCTGGCCACTTTTCTTTCCCAGGGAAAAGGGCCGGTCTTTGTCTCCAGGGGCTGTGGCCCTGAGTGGCCGGCTGCCTGCAAAATAGCCGAATGGACGAGGATATGTCCCAGACCCAACCTGCCCCCACCTCAAACCTGTGCTGCCCTGACAGTCCCAAGGGAACCCTACAAACTGACATCGGGAACCTGGGCTGGCCACTTTTCTTTCCCAGGGAAAAGGGCCGGTCTTTGTCTCCAGGGGCTGAGACCCTGAGTGGCCGGCTGCCTGCAAAATATCCAAACGGATGAGGATATGTCCCAGACCCAACCTGCCCCCACCTCAAACCTGTGCTGCCCTGACAGTCCCAAGGGAACCCTACAAACTGACATCAGGAACCTGGGCTGGCCACTTTTCTTTCCCAGGGAAAAGGGCCGGTCTTTGTCTCCAGGGGCTGTGGCCCTGAGTGGCCGGCTGCCTGCAAAATATCCGAACGGACGAGGATATGTCCCAGACCCAACCTGCCCCCACCTCAAACCTGTGCTGCCCTGACAGTCCCAAGGGAACCCTACAAACTGACATCAGGAACCTGGGCTGGCCACTTTTCTTTCCCAGGGAAAAGGGCCGGTCTTTGTCTCCAGGGGCTGTGGCCCTGAGTGGCCGGCTGCCTGCAAAATATCCGAACGGACGAGGATATGTCCCAGACCCAACCTGCCCCCACCTCAAACCTGTGCTGCCCTGACAGTCCCAAGAGAACCCTACAAACTGACATCAGGAACCTGGGCTGGCCACTTTTCTTTCCCAGGGAAAAGGGCCGGTCTTTGTCTCCAGGGGCTGTGGCCCTGAGTGGCCGGCTGCCTGCAAAATATCCGAACGGACGAGGATATGTCCCAGACCCAACCTGCCCCCACCTCAAACCTGTGCTGCCCTGAAAGTCCTAAGGGAACCCTACAAACTGACATCAGGAACCTGGGCTGGCCACTTTTCTTTCCCAGGGAAAAGGGCCGGTCTTTGTCTCCAGGGGCTGTGGCCGGCTGAGTGGCCCTGAGTGGCCGGCTGCCTGCAAAATATCCGAACGGACGAGGATATGTCCCAGACCCAACCTGCCCCCACCTCAAACCTGTGCTGCCCTGAAAGTCCTAAGGGAACCCTACAAACTGACATCAGGAAGCTGGGCTGGCCACTTTTCTTTCCCAGGGAAAAGGGCCGGTCTTTGTCTCCAGGGGCTGTGGCCCTGAGTGGCCGGCTGCCTGCAAAATATCCGAACGGACGAGGATATGTCCCAGACCCAACCTGCCCCCACCTCAAACCTGTGCTGCCCTGACAGTCCCAAGGGAACCCTACAAACTGACATCAGGAACCTGGGCTGGCCACTTTTCTTTCCCAGGGAAAAGGGCCGGTCTTTGTCTCCAGGGGCTGTGGCCCTGAGTGGCCGGCTGCCTGCAAAATAGCCGAATGGACGAGGATATGTCCCAGACCCAACCTGCCCCCACCTCAAACCTGTGCTGCCCTGACAGTCCCAAGGGAACCCTACAAACTGACATCGGGAACCTGGGCTGGCCACTTTTCTTTCCCAGGGAAAAGGGCCGGTCTTTGTCTCCAGGGGCTGAGACCCTGAGTGGCCGGCTGCCTGCAAAATATCCAAACGGATGAGGATATGTCCCAGACCCAACCTGCCCCCACCTCAAACCTGTGCTGCCCTGACAGTCCCAAGGGAACCCTACAAACTGACATCAGGAACCTGGGCTGGCCACTTTTCTTTCCCAGGGAAAAGGGCCGGTCTTTGTCTCCAGGGGCTGTGGCCCTGAGTGGCCGGCTGCCTGCAAAATATCCGAACGGACGAGGATATGTCCCAGACCCAACCTGCCCCCACCTCAAACCTGTGCTGCCCTGACAGTCCCAAGGGAACCCTACAAACTGACATCAGGAACCTGGGCTGGCCACTTTTCTTTCCCAGGGAAAAGGGCCGGTCTTTGTCTCCAGGGGCTGTGGCCCTGAGTGGCCGGCTGCCTGCAAAATATCCGAACGGACGAGGATATGTCCCAGACCCAACCTGCCCCCACCTCAAACCTGTGCTGCCCTGAAAGTCCTAAGGGAACCCTACAAACTGACATCAGGAACCTGGGCTGGCCACTTTTCTTTCCCAGGGAAAAGGGCCGGTCTTTGTCTCCAGGGGCTGTGGCCCTGAGTGGCCGGCTGCCTGCAAAATATCCGAACGGACGAGGATATGTCCCAGACCCAACCTGCCCCCACCTCAAACCTGTGCTGCCCTGACAGTCCCAAGAGAACCCTACAAACTGACATCAGGAACCTGGGCTGGCCACTTTTCTTTCCCAGGGAAAAGGGCCGGTCTTTGTCTCCAGGGGCTGTGGCCCTGAGTGGCCGGCTGCCTGCAAAATATCCGAACGGACGAGGATATGTCCCAGACCCAACCTGCCCCCACCTCAAACCTGTGCTGCCCTGAAAGTCCTAAGGGAACCCTACAAACTGACATCAGGAACCTGGGCTGGACACTTTTCTTTCCCAGGGAAAAGGGCCGGTGTTTGTCTCCAGGGGCTGTGGCCCTGAGTGGCCGGCTGCCTGCAAAATATCCGAACAGACGGGGATATGTCCCAGACCCAACCTGCCCCCACCTCAAACCTGTGCTGCCCTGACAGTCCCAAGGGAACCCTACAAACTGACATCAGGAACCTGGGCTGGCCACTTTTCTTTCCCAGGGAAAAGGGCCGGTCTTTGTCTCCAGGGGCTGTGGCCCTGAGTGGCCGGCTGCCTGCAAAATATCCGAACGGACGAGGATATGTCCCAGACCCAACCTGCCCCCACCTCAAACCTGTGCTGCCCTGACAGTCCCAAGGGAACCCTACAAACTGACATCAGGAACCTGGGCTGGCCACTTTTCTTTCCCAGGGAAAAGGGCCGGTCTTTGTCTCCAGGGGCTGTGGCCCTGAGTGGCCAGCTGCCTGCAAAATAGCCGAATGGACGAGGATATGTCCCAGACCCAACCTGCCCCCACCTCAAACCTGTGCTGCCCTGACAGTCCCAAGGGAACCCTACAAACTGACATCGGGAACCTGGGCTGGCCACTTTTCTTTCCCAGGGAAAAGGGCCGGTCTTTGTCTCCAGGGGCTGAGACCCTGAGTGGCCGGCTGCCTGCAAAATATCCAAACGGATGAGGATATGTCCCAGACCCAACCTGCCCCCACCTCAAACCTGTGCTGCCCTGACAGTCCCAAGGGAACCCTACAAACTGACATCAGGAACCTGGGCTGGCCACTTTTCTTTCCCAGGGAAAAGGGCCGGTCTTTGTCTCCAGGGGCTGTGGCCCTGAGTGGCCGGCTGCCTGCAAAATATCCGAACGGACGAGGATATGTCCCAGACCCAACCTGCCCCCACCTCAAACCTGTGCTGCCCTGACAGTCCCAAGGGAACCCTACAAACTGACATCAGGAACCTGGGCTGGCCACTTTTCTTTCCCAGGGAAAAGGGCCGGTCTTTGTCTCCAGGGGCTGTGGCCCTGAGTGGCCGGCTGCCTGCAAAATAGCCGAATGGACGAGGATATGTCCCAGACCCAACCTGCCCCCACCTCAAACCTGTGCTGCCCTGACAGTCCCAAGGGAACCCTACAAACTGACATCGGGAACCTGGGCTGGCCACTTTTCTTTCCCAGGGAAAAGGGCCGGTCTTTGTCTCCGGGGGCTGAGACCCTGAGTGGCCGGCTGCCTGCAAAATATCCAAACGGATGAGGATATGTCCCAGACCCAACCTGCCCCCACCTCAAACCTGTGCTGCCCTGACAGTCCCAAGGGAACCCTACAAACTGACATCAGGAACCTGGGCTGGACACTTTTCTTTCCCAGGGAAAAGGGCCGGTCTTTGTCTCCAGGGGCTGTGGCCCTGAGTGGCCGGCTGCCTGCAAAATATCCGAACGGACGAGGATATGTCCCAGACCCAACCTGCCCCCACCTCAAACCTGTGCTGCCCTGACAGTCCCAAGGGAACCCTACAAACTGACATCAGGAACCTGGGCTGGCCACTTTTCTTTCCCAGGGAAAAGGGCCGGTCTTTGTCTCCAGGGGCTGTGGCCCTGAGTGGCCGGCTGCCTGCAAAATATCCGAACGGACGAGGATATGTCCCAGACCCAACCTGCCCCCACCTCAAACCTGTGCTGCCCTGACAGTCCCAAGAGAACCCTACAAACTGACATCAGGAACCTGGGCTGGCCACTTTTCTTTCCCAGGGAAAAGGGCCGGTCTTTGTCTCCAGGGGCTGTGGCCCTGAGTGGCCGGCTGCCTGCAAAATATCCAAATGGACGAGGATATGTCCCAGACCCAACCTGCCCCCACCTCAAACCTGTGCTGCCCTGAAAGTCCTAAGGGAACCCTACAAACTGACATCAGGAACCTGGGCTGGACACTTTTCTTTCCCAGGGAAAAGGGCCGGTCTTTGTCTCCAGGGGCTGTGGCCCTGAGTGGCCGGCTGCCTGCAAAATACCCGAACGGACGAGGATATGTCCCAGACCCAACCTGCCCCCACCTCAAACCTGTGCTGCCTTGAAAGTCCCAAGGGAACCCTACAAACTGACATCAGGAACCTGGGCTGGCCACTTTTCTTTCCCAGGGAAAAGGGCCGGTCTTTGTCTCCAGGGGCTGTGGCCCTGAGTGGCCGGCTGCCTGCAAAATATCCGAACGGACGAGGATATGTCCCAGACCCAACCTGCCCCCACCTCAAACCTGTGCTGCCCTGACAGTCCCAAGGGAACCCTACAAACTGACATCAGGAACCTGGGCTGGCCACTTTTCTTTCCCAGGGAAAAGGGCCGGTCTTTGTCTCCAGGGGCTGTGGCCCTGAGTGGCCGGCTGCCTGCAAAATAGCCGAATGGACGAGGATATGTCCCAGACCCAACCTGCCCCCACCTCAAACCTGTGCTGCCCTGACAGTCCCAAGGGAACCCTACAAACTGACATCGGGAACCTGGGCTGGCCACTTTTCTTTCCCAGGGAAAAGGGCCGGTCTTTGTCTCCAGGGGCTGTGGCCCTGAGTGGCCGGCTGCCTGCAAAATATCCAAACGGATGAGGATATGTCCCAGACCCAACCTGCCCCCACCTCAAACCTGTGCTGCCCTGACAGTCCCAAGGGAACCCTACAAACTGACATCAGGAACCTGGGCTGGCCACTTTTCTTTCCCAGGGAAAAGGGCCGGTCTTTGTCTCCAGGGGCTGTGGCCCTGAGTGGCCGGCTGCCTGCAAAATATCCGAACGGACGAGGATATGTCCCAGACCCAACCTGCCCCCACCTCAAACCTGTGCTGCCCTGACAGTCCCAAGGGAACCCTACAAACTGACATCAGGAACCTGGGCTGGCCACTTTTCTTTCCCAGGGAAAAGGGCCGGTCTTTGTCTCCAGGGGCTGTGGCCCTGAGTGGCCGGCTGCCTGCAAAATATCCGAACGGACGAGGATATGTCCCAGACCCAACCTGCCCCCACCTCAAACCTGTGCTGCCCTGAAAGTCCTAAGGGAACCCTACAAACTGACATCAGGAACCTGGGCTGGACACTTTTCTTTCCCAGGGAAAAGGGCCGGTCTTTGTCTCCAGGGGCTGTGGCCCTGAGTGGCCGGCTGCCTGCAAAATATCCGAACGGACGAGGATATGTCCCAGACCCAACCTGCCCCCACCTCAAACCTGTGCTGCCCTGAAAGTCCTAAGGGAACCCTACAAACTGACATCAGGAACCTGGGCTGGACACTTTTCTTTCCCAGGGAAAAGGGCCGGTCTTTGTCTCCAGGGGCTGTGGCCCTGAGTGGCCGGCTGCCTGCAAAATATCCGAACGGACGAGGATATGTCCCAGACCCAACCTGCCCCCACCTCAAACCTGTGCTGCCCTGAAAGTCCTAAGGGAACCCTACAAACTGACATCAGGAAGCTGGGCTGGCCACTTTTCTTTCCCAGGGAAAAGGGCCGGTCTTTGTCTCCAGGGGCTGTGGCCCTGAGTGGCCGGCTGCCTGCAAAATATCCGAACGGACGAGGATATGTCCCAGACCCAACCTGCCCCCACCTCAAACCTGTGCTGCCCTGAAAGTCCCAAGGGAACCCTACAAACTGACATCAGGAAGCTGGGCTGGCCACTTTTCTTTCCCAGGGAAAAGGGCCGGTCTTTGTCTCCAGGGGCTGTGGCCCTGAGTGGCCGGCTGCCTGCAAAATACCCGAACGGACGAGGATATGTCCCAGACCCAACCTGCCCCCACCTCAAACCTGTGCTGCCCTGACAGTCCCAAGGGAACCCTACAAACTGACATCAGGAACCTGGGCTGGACACTTTTCTTTCCCAGGGAAAAGGGCCGGTCTTTGTCTCCAGGGGCTGTGGCCCTGAGTGGCCGGCTGCCTGCAAAATATCCGAACGGACGAGGATATGTCCCAGACCCAACCTGCCCCCACCTCAAACCTGTGCTGCCCTGACAGTCCCAAGAGAACCCTACAAACTGACATCAGGAAGCTGGGCTGGCCACTTTTCTTTCCCAGGGAAAAGGGCCGGTCTTTGTCTCCAGGGGCTGTGGCCCTGAGTGGCCGGCTGCCTGCAAAATATCCGAACGGACGAGGATATGTCCCAGACCCAACCCTGCCCCCACCTCAAACCTGTGCTGCCCTGACAGTCCCAAGGGAACCCTACAAACTGACATCAGGAACCTGGGCTGGCCACTTTTCTTTCCCAGGGAAAAGGGCCGGTCTTTGTCTCCAGGGGCTGTGGCCCTGAGTGGCCGGCTGCCTGCAAAATATCCGAACGGACGAGGATATGTCCCAGACCCAACCTGCCCCCACCTCAAACCTGTGCTGCCCTGACAGTCCCAAGGGAGCCTTACACACTGACATCAGGAAGGTGGGCTGGCCACTTTTCTTTCCCAGGGAAAAGGGCCGGTCTTTGTCTCCAGGGGCTGTGGCCCTGAGTGGCCGGCTGCCTGCAAAATATCCGAACGGACGAGGATATGTCCCAGACCCAACCTGCCCCCACCTCAAACCTGTGCTGCCCTGAAAGTCCTAAGGGAACCCTACAAACTGACATCAGGAAGCTGGGCTGGCCACTTTTCTTTCCCAGGGAAAAGGGCCGGTCTTTGTCTCCAGGGGCTGTGGCCCTGAGTGGCCGGCTGCCTGCAAAATATCCGAACGGACGAGGATATGTCCCAGACCCAACCTGCCCCCCACCTCAAACCTGTGCTGCCCTGAAAGTCCTAAGGGAACCCTACAAACTGACATCAGGAACCTGGGCTGGCCACTTTTCTTTCCCAGGGAAAAGGGCCCGGTCTTTGTCTCCAGGGGCTGTGGCCCTGAGTGGCCGGCTGCCTGCAAAATATCCGAACGGACGAGGATATGTCCCAGACCCAACCTGCCCCCACCTCAAACCTGTGCTGCCCTGAACAGTCCCAAGGGAACCCTACAAACTGACATCAGGAAGCTGGGCTGGCCACTTTTCTTTCCCAGGGAAAAGGGCCGGTCTTTGTCTCCAGGGGCTGTGGCCCTGAGTGGCCGGCTGCCTGCAAAATAGAACGGACGAGGATATGTCCCAGACCCAACCTACCCCCACCTCAAACCTATGCTGCCCTGAAAGCCCTAAGGGAACCCTACAAACTGACATCAGGAACCTGGGCTGGCCACTTTTCTTTCCCAGGGAAAAGGGCCGGTCTTTGTCTCCAGGGGCTGTGGCCCTGAGTGGCCGGCTGCCTGCAAAATATCCGAACGGACGAGGATATGTCCCAGACCCAACCTGCCCCCACCTCAAACCTGTGCTGCCCTGACAGTCCTAAGGGAACCCTACAAACTGACATCAGGAACCTGGGCTGGCCACTTTTCTTTCCCAGGGAAAAGGCCGGTCTTTGTCTCCAGGGGCTGTGGCCCTGAGTGGCCGGCTGCCTGCAAAATATCCGAACGGACGAGGATATTTCCCAGACCCAACCTGCCCCCACCTCAAACCTGTGCTGCCCTGAAAGTCCTAAGGGAACCCTACAAACTGACATCAGGAAGCTGGGCTGGCCACTTTTCTTTCCCAGGGAAAAGGGCCGGTCTTTGTCTCCAGGGGCTGTGGCCCTGAGTGGCCGGCTGCCTGCAAAATATCCGAACGGACGAGGATATGTCCCAGACCCAACCTGCCCCCACCTCAAACCTGTGCTGCCCTGAAAGTCCTAAGGGAACCCTACAAACTGACATCAGGAACCTGGGCTGGCCACTTTTCTTTCCCAGGGAAAAGGGCCGGTCTTTGTCTCCAGGGGCTGTGGCCCTGAGTGGCCGGCTGCCTGCAAAATATCCGAACGGACGAGGATATGTCCCAGACCCAACCTGCCCCCACCTCAAACCTGTGCTGCCCTGACAGTCCCAAGGGAACCCTACAAACTGACATCAGGAACCTGGGCTGGCCACTTTTCTTTCCCAGGGAAAAGGGCCGGTCTTTGTCTCCAGGGGCTGTGGCCCTGAGTGGCCGGCTGCCTGCAAAATAGCCGAATGGACGAGGATATGTCCCAGACCCAACCTGCCCCCACCTCAAACCTGTGCTGCCCTGACAGTCCCAAGGGAACCCTACAAACTGACATCGGGAACCTGGGCTGGCCACTTTTCTTTCCCAGGGAAAAGGGCCGGTCTTTGTCTCCAGGGGCTGAGACCCTGAGTGGCCGGCTGCCTGCAAAATATCCAAACGGATGAGGATATGTCCCAGACCCAACCTGCCCCCACCTCAAACCTGTGCTGCCCTGACAGTCCCAAGGGAACCCTACAAACTGACATCAGGAAGCTGGGCTGGCCACTTTTCTTTCCCAGGGAAAAGGGCCGGTCTTTGTCTCCAGGGGCTGTGGCCCTGAGTGGCCGGCTGCCTGCAAAATATCCGAACGGACGAGGATATGTCCCAGACCCAACCTGCCCCCACCTCAACCTGTGCTGCCCTGACAGTCCCAAGGGAGCCTTACACACTGACATCAGGAAGGTGGGCTGGCCACTTTTCTTTCCCAGGGAAAAGGGCCGGTCTTTGTCTCCAGGGGCTGTGGCCCTGAGTGGCCGGCTGCCTGCAAAATATCCGAACGGACGAGGATATGTCCCAGACCCAACCTGCCCCCACCTCAAACCTGTGCTGCCCTGAAAGTCCTAAGGGAACCCTACAAACTGACATCAGGAAGCTGGGCTGGCCACTTTTCTTTCCCAGGGAAAAGGGCCGGTCTTTGTCTCCAGGGGCTGTGGCCCTGAGTGGCCGGCTGCCTGCAAAATATCCGAACGGACGAGGATATGTCCCAGACCCAACCTGCCCCCACCTCAAACCTGTGCTGCCCTGAAAGTCCTAAGGGAACCCTACAAACTGACATCAGGAAGCTGGGCTGGCCACTTTTCTTTCCCAGGGGAAAAGGGCCGGTCTTTGTCTCCAGGGGCTGTGGCCCTGAGTGGCCGGCTGCCTGCAAAATATCCGAACGGACGAGGATATGTCCCAGACCCAACCTGCCCCCACCTCAAACCTGTGCTGCCCTGACAGTCCCAAGGGAACCCTACAAACTGACATCAGGAAGCTGGGCTGGCCACTTTTCTTTCCCAGGGAAAAGGGCCGGTCTTTGTCTCCAGGGGCTGTGGCCCTGAGTGGCCGGCTGCCTGCAAAATATCCGAACGGATGAGGATATGTCCCAGACCCAACCTGCCCCCACCTCAAACCTGTGCTGCCCTGAAAGTCCTAAGGGAACCCTACAAACTGACATCAGGAACCTGGGCTGGCCACTTTTCTTTCCCAGGGAAAAGGGCCGGTCTTTGTCTCCAGGGGCTGTGGCCCTGAGTGGCCGGCTGCCTGCAAAATATCCCGAACGGACGAGGATATGTCCCAGACCCAACCTGCCCCCACCTCAAACCTGTGCTGCCCTGACAGTCCCAAGGGAACCCTACAAACTGACATCAGGAACCTGGGCTGGCCACTTTTCTTTCCCAGGGAAAAGGGCCGGTCTTTGTCTCCAGGGGCTGTGGCCCTGAGTGGCCGGCTGCCTGCAAAATAGCCGAATGGACGAGGATATGTCCCAGACCCAACCTGCCCCCACCTCAAACCTGTGCTGCCCTGACAGTCCCAAGGGAACCCTACAAACTGACATCGGGAACCTGGGCTGGCCACTTTTCTTTCCCAGGGAAAAGGGCCGGTCTTTGTCTCCAGGGGCTGAGACCCTGAGTGGCCGGCTGCCTGCAAAATATCCGAACGGACGAGGATATGTCCCAGACCCAACCTGCCCCCACCTCAAACCTGTGCTGCCCTGACAGTCCCAAGGGAACCCTACAAACTGACATCAGGAACCTGGGCTGGCCACTTTTCTTTCCCAGGGAAAAGGGCCGGTCTTTGTCTCCAGGGGCTGTGGCCCTGAGTGGCCGGCTGCCTGCAAAATATCCGAACGGACGAGGATATGTCCCAGACCCAACCTGCCCCCACCTCAAACCTGTGCTGCCCTGACAGTCCCAAGGGAGCCTTACACACTGACATCAGGAAGGTGGGCTGGCCACTTTTCTTTCCCAGGGAAAAGGGCCGGTCTTTGTCTCCAGGGGCTGTGGCCCTGAGTGGCCGGCTGCCTGCAAAATATCCGAACGGACGAGGATATGTCCCAGACCCAACCTGCCCCCACCTCAAACCTGTGCTGCCCTGAAAGTCCTAAGGGAACCCTACAAACTGACATCAGGAAGCTGGACTGGCCACTTTTCTTTCCCAGGGAAAAGGGCCGGTCTTTGTCTCCAGGGGCTGTGGCCCTGAGTGGCCGGCTGCCTGCAAAATATCCGAACGGACGAGGATATGTCCCAGACCCAACCTGCCCCCACCTCAAACCTGTGCTGCCCTGAAAGTCCTAAGGGAACCCTACAAACTGACATCAGGAACCTGGGCTGGCCACTTTTCTTTCCCAGGGAAAAGGGCCGGTCTTTGTCTCCAGGGGCTGTGGCCCTGAGTGGCCGGCTGCCTGCAAAATATCCGAACGGACGAGGATATGTCCCAGACCCAACCTGCCCCCACCTCAAACCTGTGCTGCCCTGACAGTCCCAAGGGAACCCTACAAACTGACATCAGGAACCTGGGCTGGCCACTTTTCTTTCCCAGGGAAAGGGCCGGTCTTTGTCTCCAGGGGCTGTGGCCCCTGAGTGGCCGGCTGCCTGCAAAATAGCCGAACGGACGAGGATATGTCCCAGACCCAACCTGCCCCGACCTCAAACCTGTGCTGCCCTGACAGTCCCAAGGGAACCCTACAAACTGACATCGGGAACCTGGGCTGGCCACTTTTCTTTCCCAGGGAAAAGGGCCGGTCTTTGTCTCCAGGGGCTGAGACCCTGAGTGGCCGGCTGCCTGCAAAATATCCAAACGGATGAGGATATGTCCCAGGACCCAACCTGCCCCCACCTCAAACCTGTGCTGCCCTGACAGTCCCAAGGGAACCCTACAAACTGACATCAGGAACCTGGGCTGGCCACTTTTCTTTCCCAGGGAAAAGGGCCGGTCTTTGTCTCCAGGGGCTGTGGCCCTGAGTGGCCGGCTGCCTGCAAAATATCCGAACGGACGAGGATATGTCCCAGACCCAACCTGCCCCCACCTCAAACCTGTGCTGCCCTGACAGTCCCAAGGGAGCCTTACACACTGACATCAGGAAGGTGGGCTGGCCACTTTTCTTTCCCAGGGAAAAGGGCCGGTCTTTGTCTCCAGGGGCTGTGGCCCTGAGTGGCCGGCTGCCTGCAAAATATCCGAACGGACGAGGATATGTCCCAGACCCAACCTGCCCCCACCTCAAACCTGTGCTGCCCTGAAAGTCCTAAGGGAACCCTACAAACTGACATCAGGAAGCTGGACTGGCCACTTTTCTTTCCCATGGAAAAGGGCCGGTCTTTGTCTCCAGGGGCTGTGGCCCTGAGTGGCCGGCTGCCTGCAAAATATCCGAACGGACGAGGATATGTCCCAGACCCAACCTGCCCCCACCTCAAACCTGTGCTGCCCTGAAAGTCCTAAGGCCTGTGCTGCCCTGAAAGTCCTAAGGGAACCCTACAAACTGACATCAGGAACCTGGGCTGGCCACTTTTCTTTCCCAGGGAAAAGGGCCGGTCTTTGTCTCCAGGGGCTGTGGCCCTGAGTGGCCGGCTGCCTGCAAAATATCCGAACGGACGAGGATATGTCCCAGACCCAACCTGCCCCACCTCAAACCTGTGCTGCCCTGAAAGTCCTAAGGGAACCCTACAAACTGACATCAGGAACCTGGGCTGGCCACTTTTCTTTCCCAGGGAAAAGGGCCGGTCTTTGTCTCCAGGGGCTGTGGCCCTGAGTGGCCGGCTGCCTGCAAAATATCCGAACGGACGAGGATATGTCCCAGACCCAACCTGCCCCCACCTCAAACCTGTGCTGCCCTGAAAGTCCTAAGGGAACCCTACAAACTGACATCAGGAACCTGGGCTGGCCACTTTTCTTTCCCAGGGAAAAGGGCCGGTCTTTGTCTCCAGGGGCTGTGGCCCTGAGTGGCCGGCTGCCTGCAAAATATCCGAACGGACGAGGATATGTCCCAGACCCAACCTGCCCCCCACCTCAAACCTGTGCTGCCCTGAAAGTCCTAAGGGAACCCTACAAACTGACATCAGGAACCTGGGCTGGCCACTTTTCTTTCCCAGGGAAAAGGGCCGGTCTTTGTCTCCAGGGGCTGTGGCCGGCTGAGTGGCCCTGAGTGGCCGGCTGCCTGCAAAATATCCGAATGGACGAGGATATGTCCCAGACCCAACCTGCCCCCACCTCAAACCTGTGCTGCCCTGAAAGTCCTAAGGGAACCCTACAAACTGACATCAGGAACCTGGGCTGGCCACTTTTCTTTCCCAGGGAAAAGGGCCGGTCTTTGTCTCCAGGGGCTGTGGCCCTGAGTGGCCGGCTGCCTGCAAAATATCCGAACGGACGAGGATATGTCCCAGACCCAACCTGCCCCCACCTCAAACCTGTGCTGCCCTGACAGTCCCAAGGGAACCTTACACACTGACATCAGGAACCTGGGCTGGACACTTTTCTTTCCCAGGGAAAAGGGCCGGTCTTTGTCTCCAGGGGCTGTGGCCCTGAGTGGCCGGCTGCCTGCAAAATATCCGAACGGACGAGGATATGTCCCAGACCCAACCTGCCCCCACCTCAAACCTGTGCTGCCCTGAAAGTCCTAAGGGAACCCTACAAACTGACATCAGGAACCTGGGCTGGCCACTTTTCTTTCCCAGGGAAAAGGGCCGGTCTTTGTCTCCAGGGGCTGTGGCCCTGAGTGGCCGGCTGCCTGCAAAATATCCGAACGGACGAGGATATGTCCCAGACCCAACCTGCCCCCACCTCAAACCTGTGCTGCCCTGAAAGTCCTAAGGGAACCCTACAAACTGACATCAGGAAGCTGGGCTGGCCACTTTTCTTTCCCAGGGAAAAGGGCCGGTCTTTGTCTCCAGGGGCTGTGGCCCTGAGTGGCCGGCTGCCTGCAAAATATCCGAACGGACGAGGATATGTCCCAGACCCAACCTGCCCCCACCTCAAACCTGTGCTGCCCTGAAAGTCCCAAGGGAACCCTACAAACTGACATCAGGAAGCTGGGCTGGACACTTTTCTTTCCCAGGGAAAAGGGCCGGTCTTTGTCTCCAGGGGCTGTGGCCCTGAGTGGCCGGCTGCCTGCAAAATATCCGAACGGACGAGGATATGTCCCAGACCCAACCTGCCCCCACCTCAAACCTGTGCTGCCCTGAAAGTCCTAAGGGAACCCTACAAACTGACATCAGGAAGCTGGGCTGGCCACTTTTCTTTCCCAGGGAAAAGGGCCGGTCTTTGTCTCCAGGGCTGTGGCCCTGAGTGGCCGGCTGCCTGCAAAATATCCGAACGGACGAGGATATGTCCCAGACCCAACCTGCCCCCACCTCAAACCTGTGCTGCCCTGAAAGTCCCAAGGGAACCCTACAAACTGACATCAGGAAGCTGGGCTGGACACTTTTCTTTCCCAGGGAAAAGGGCCGGTCTTTGTCTCCAGGGGCTGTGGCCCTGAGTGGCCGGCTGCCTGCAAAATATCCGAACGGACGAGGATATGTCCCAGACCCAACCTGCCCCCACCTCAAACCTGTGCTGCCCTGAAAGTCCTAAGGGAACCCTACAAACTGACATCAGGAACCTGGGCTGGCCACTTTTCTTTCCCAGGGAAAAGGGCCGGTCTTTGTCTCCAGGGGCTGTGGCCCTGAGTGGCCGGCTGCCTGCAAAATATCCGAACGGACGAGGATATGTCCCAGACCCCAACCTGCCCCCACCCCAAACCTGTGCTGCCCTGACAGTCCCAAGAGAACCCTACAAACTGACATCAGGAACCTGGGCTGGCCACTTTTCTTTCCCAGGGAAAAGGGCCGGTCTTTGTCTCCAGGGGCTGTGGCCCTGAGTGGCCGGCTGCCTGCAAAATATCCGAACGGACGAGGATATGTCCCAGACCCAACCTGCCCCCACCTCAAACCTGTGCTGCCCTGAAAGTCCCAAGGAACCCTACAAACTGACATCAGGAACCTGGGCTGGCCACTTTTCTTTCCCAGGGAAAAGGGCCAGTCTTTGTCTCCAGGGGCTGTGGCCCTGAGTGGCCGGCTGCCTGCAAAATATCCGAACGGACGAGGATATGTCCCAGACCCAACCTGCCCCCACCTCAAAACCTGTGCTGCCCTGAAAGTCCTAAGGGAACCCTACAAACTGACATCAGGAACCTGGGCTGGCCACTTTTCTTTCCCAGGGAAAAGGGCCGGTCTTTGTCTCCAGGGGCTGTGGCCCTGAGTGGCCGGCTGCCTGCAAAATATCCGAACGGACGAGGATATGTCCCAGACCCAACCTGCCCCCACCCCAAACCTGTGCTGCCCTGACAGTCCCAAGAGAACCCCTACAAACTGACATCAGGAACCTGGGCTGGCCACTTTTCTTTCCCAGGGAAAAGGGCGGTCTTTGTCTCCAGGGGCTGTGGCCCTGAGTGGCCGGCTGCCTGCAAAATATCCGAACGGACGAGGATATGTCCCAGACCCAACCTGCCCCCACCTCAAACCTGTGCTGCCCTGAAAGTCCCAAGGGAACCCTACAAACTGACATCAGGAACCTGGGCTGGCCACTTTTCTTTCCCAGGGAAAAGGGCCGGTCTTTGTCTCCAGGGGCTGTGGCCCTGAGTGGCCGGCTGCCTGCAAAATATCCGAACGGACGAGGATATATCCCAGACCCAACCTGCCCCCACCTCAAACCTGTGCTGCCCTGACAGTCCCAAGGGAGCCTTACACACTGACATCAGGAACCTGGGCTGGACACTTTTCTTTCCCAGGGAAAAGGGCCGGTCTTTGTCTCCAGGGGCTGTGGCCCTGAGTGGCCGGCTGCCTGCAAAATATCCGAACGGACGAGGATATGTCCCAGACCCAACCTGCCCCCACCTCAAACCTGTGCTGCCCTGAAAGTCCTAAGGGAACCCTACAAACTGACATCAGGAAGCTGGGCTGGCCACTTTTCTTTCCCAGGGAAAAGGGCCGGTCTTTGTCTCCAGGGGCTGTGGCCCTGAGTGGCCGGCTGCCTGCAAAATATCCGAACGGACGAGGATATGTCCCAGACCCAACCTGCCCCCACCTCAAACCTGTGCTGCCCTGAAAGTCCTAAGGGAACCCTACAAACTGACATCAGGAACCTGGGCTGGCCACTTTTCTTTCCCAGGGAAAAGGGCCGGTCTTTGTCTCCAGGGGCTGTGGCCGGCTGAGTGGCCCTGAGTGGCCGGCTGCCTGCAAAATATCCGAACGGACGAGGATATGTCCCAGACCCAACCTGCCCCCACCTCAAACCTGTGCTGCCCTGAAAGTCCTAAGGGAACCCTACAAACTGACATCAGGAACCTGGGCTGGCCACTTTTCTTTCCCAGGGAAAAGGGCCAGTCTTTGTCTCCAGGGGCTGTGGCCCTGAGTGGCCGGCTGCCTGCAAAATATCCGAACGGACGAGGATATGTCCCAGACCCAACCTGCCCCCACCTCAAACCTGTGCTGCCCTGACAGTCCCAAGGGAACCTTAAAAACTGACATCAGGAACCTGGGCTGGCCACTTTCTTTCCCAGGGAAAAGGGCCGGTCTTTGTCTCCAGGGGCTGTGGCCCTGAGTGGCCGGCTGCCTGCAAAATATCCGAACGGACGAGGATATGTCCCAGACCCAACCTGCCCCCACCTCAAACCTGTGCTGCCCTGAAAGTCCTAAGGGAACCCTACAAACTGACATCAGGAACCTGGGCTGGCCACTTTTCTTTCCCAGGGAAAAGGGCCGGTCTTTGTCTCCAGGGGCTGTGGCCCTGAGTGGCCGGCTGCCTGCAAAATATCCGAACGGACGAGGATATGTCCCAGACCCAACCTGCCCCCACCTCAAACCTGTGCTGCCCTGAAAGTCCTAAGGGAACCCTACAAACTGACATCAGGAACCTGGGCTGGCCACTTTTCTTTCCCAGGGAAAAGGGCCGGTCTTTGTCTCCAGGGGCTGTGGCCCTGAGTGGCCGGCTGCCTGCAAAATATCCGAACGGACGAGGATATGTCCCAGACCCAACCTGCCCCCACCTCAAACCTGTGCTGCCCTGAAAGTCCTAAGGGAACCCTACAAACTGACATCAGGAACCTGGGCTGGCCACTTTTCTTTCCCAGGGAAAAGGGCCGGTCTTTGTCTCCAGGGGCTGTGGCCGGCTGAGTGGCCCTGAGTGGCCGGCTGCCTGCAAAATATCCGAATGGACGAGGATATGTCCCAGACCCAACCTGCCCCCACCTCAAACCTGTGCTGCCCTGAAAGTCCTAAGGGAACCCTACAAACTGACATCAGGAACCTGGGCTGGCCACTTTTCTTTCCCAGGGAAAAGGGCCGGTCTTTGTCTCCAGGGGCTGTGGCCCTGAGTGGCCGGCTGCCTGCAAAATATCCGAACGGACGAGGATATGTCCCAGACCCAACCTGCCCCCACCTCAAACCTGTGCTGCCCTGACAGTCCCAAGGGAACCTTACACACTGACATCAGGAACCTGGGCTGGACACTTTTCTTTCCCAGGGAAAAGGGCCGGTCTTTGTCTCCAGGGGCTGTGGCCCTGAGTGGCCGGCTGCCTGCAAAATATCCGAACGGACGAGGATATGTCCCAGACCCAACCTGCCCCCACCTCAAACCTGTGCTGCCCTGAAAGTCCTAAGGGAACCCTACAAACTGACATCAGGAACCTGGGCTGGCCACTTTTCTTTCCCAGGGAAAAGGGCCGGTCTTTGTCTCCAGGGGCTGTGGCCCTGAGTGGCCGGCTGCCTGCAAAATATCCGAACGGACGAGGATATGTCCCAGACCCAACCTGCCCCCACCTCAAACCTGTGCTGCCCTGAAAGTCCTAAGGGAACCCTACAAACTGACATCAGGAAGCTGGGCTGGCCACTTTTCTTTCCCAGGGAAAAGGGCCGGTCTTTGTCTCCAGGGGCTGTGGCCCTGAGTGGCCGGCTGCCTGCAAAATATCCGAACGGACGAGGATATGTCCCAGACCCAACCTGCCCCCACCTCAAACCTGTGCTGCCCTGAAAGTCCCAAGGGAACCCTACAAACTGACATCAGGAAGCTGGGCTGGACACTTTTCTTTCCCAGGGAAAAGGGCCGGTCTTTGTCTCCAGGGGCTGTGGCCCTGAGTGGCCGGCTGCCTGCAAAATATCCGAACGGACGAGGATATGTCCCAGACCCAACCTGCCCCCACCTCAAACCTGTGCTGCCCTGAAAGTCCTAAGGGAACCCTACAAACTGACATCAGGAAGCTGGGCTGGCCACTTTTCTTTCCCAGGGAAAAGGGCCGGTCTTTGTCTCCAGGGGCTGTGGCCCTGAGTGGCCGGCTGCCTGCAAAATATCCGAACGGACGAGGATATGTCCCAGACCCAACCTGCCCCCACCTCAAACCTGTGCTGCCCTGAAAGTCCCAAGGGAACCCTACAAACTGACATCAGGAAGCTGGGCTGGACACTTTTCTTTCCCAGGGAAAAGGGCCGGTCTTTGTCTCCAGGGGCTGTGGCCCTGAGTGGCCGGCTGCCTGCAAAATATCCGAACGGACGAGGATATGTCCCAGACCCAACCTGCCCCCACCTCAAACCTGTGCTGCCCTGAAAGTCCTAAGGGAACCCTACAAACTGACATCAGGAACCTGGGCTGGCCACTTTTCTTTCCCAGGGAAAAGGGCCGGTCTTTGTCTCCAGGGGCTGTGGCCCTGAGTGGCCGGCTGCCTGCAAAATATCCGAACGGACGAGGATATGTCCCAGACCCAACCTGCCCCCACCCCAAACCTGTGCTGCCCTGACAGTCCCAAGAGAACCCTACAAACTGACATCAGGAACCTGGGCTGGCCACTTTTCTTTCCCAGGGAAAAGGGCCGGTCTTTGTCTCCAGGGGCTGTGGCCCTGAGTGGCCGGCTGCCTGCAAAATATCCGAACGGACGAGGATATGTCCCAGACCCAACCTGCCCCCACCTCAAACCTGTGCTGCCCTGAAAGTCCCAAGGGAACCCTACAAACTGACATCAGGAACCTGGGCTGGCCACTTTTCTTTCCCAGGGAAAAGGGCCGGTCTTTGTCTCCAGGGGCTGTGGCCCTGAGTGGCCGGCTGCCTGCAAAATATCCGAACGGACGAGGATATGTCCCAGACCCAACCTGCCCCACCTCAAACCTGTGCTGCCCTGAAAGTCCTAAGGGAACCCTACAAACTGACATCAGGAACCTGGGCTGGCCACTTTTCTTTCCCAGGGAAAAGGGCCGGTCTTTGTCTCCAGGGGCTGTGGCCCTGAGTGGCCGGCTGCCTGCAAAATATCCGAACGGACGAGGATATGTCCCAGACCCAACCTGCCCCCACCCCAAACCTGTGCTGCCCTGACAGTCCCAAGAGAACCCTACAAACTGACATCAGGAACCTGGGCTGGCCACTTTTCTTTCCCAGGGAAAAGGGCCGGTCTTTGTCTCCAGGGGCTGTGGCCCTGAGTGGCCGGCTGCCTGCAAAATATCCGAACGGACGAGGATATGTCCCAGACCCAACCTGCCCCCACCTCAAACCTGTGCTGCCCTGAAAGTCCCAAGGGAACCCTACAAACTGACATCAGGAACCTGGGCTGGCCACTTTTCTTTCCCAGGGAAAAGGGCCGGTCTTTGTCTCCAGGGGCTGTGGCCCTGAGTGGCCGGCTGCCTGCAAAATATCCGAACGGACGAGGATATATCCCAGACCCAACCTGCCCCCACCTCAAACCTGTGCTGCCCTGACAGTCCCAAGGGAGCCTTACACACTGACATCAGGAACCTGGGCTGGACACTTTTCTTTCCCAGGGAAAAGGGCCGGTCTTTGTCTCCAGGGGCTGTGGCCCTGAGTGGCCGGCTGCCTGCAAAATATCCGAACGGACGAGGATATGTCCCAGACCCAACCTGCCCCCACCTCAAACCTGTGCTGCCCTGAAAGTCCTAAGGGAACCCTACAAACTGACATCAGGAAGCTGGGCTGGCCACTTTTCTTTCCCAGGGAAAAGGGCCGGTCTTTGTCTCCAGGGGCTGTGGCCCTGAGTGGCCGGCTGCCTGCAAAATATCCGAACGGACGAGGATATGTCCCAGACCCAACCTGCCCCCACCTCAAACCTGTGCTGCCCTGAAAGTCCTAAGGGAACCCTACAAACTGACATCAGGAACCTGGGCTGGCCACTTTTCTTTCCCAGGGAAAAGGGCCGGTCTTTGTCTCCAGGGGCTGTGGCCGGCTGAGTGGCCCTGAGTGGCCGGCTGCCTGCAAAATATCCGAACGGACGAGGATATGTCCCAGACCCAACCTGCCCCCACCTCAAACCTGTGCTGCCCTGAAAGTCCTAAGGGAACCCTACAAACTGACATCAGGAACCTGGGCTGGCCACTTTTCTTTCCCAGGGAAAAGGGCCAGTCTTTGTCTCCAGGGGCTGTGGCCCTGAGTGGCCGGCTGCCTGCAAAATATCCGAACGGACGAGGATATGTCCCAGACCCAACCTGCCCCCACCTCAAACCTGTGCTGCCCTGACAGTCCCAAGGGAACCTTAAAAACTGACATCAGGAACCTGGGCTGGCCACTTTTCTTTCCCAGGGAAAAGGGCCGGTCTTTGTCTCCAGGGGCTGTGGCCCTGAGTGGCCGGCTGCCTGCAAAATATCCGAACGGACGAGGATATGTCCCAGACCCAACCTGCCCCCACCTCAAACCTGTGCTGCCCTGAAAGTCCTAAGGGAACCCTATAAACTGACATCAGGAACCTGGGCTGGCCACTTTTCTTTCCCAGGGAAAAGGGCCGGTCTTTGTCTCCAGGGGCTGTGGCCCTGAGTGGCCGGCTGCCTGCAAAATATCCAAACGGACGAGGATATGTCCCAGACCCAACCTGCCCCCACCTCAAACCTGTGCTGCCCTGAAAGTCCTAAGGGAACCCTACAAACTGACATCAGGAAGCTGGGCTGGCCACTTTTCTTTCCCAGGGAAAAGGGCCGGTCTTTGTCTCCAGGGGCTGTGGCCCTGAGTGGCCGGCTGCCTGCAAAATATCCGAACGGATGAGGATATGTCCCAGACCCAGCCTGCCCCCACCTCAAACCTGTGCTGCCCTGAAAGTCCTAAGGGAACCCTACAAACTGACATCAGGAAGCTGGGCTGGACACTTTTCTTTCCCAGGGAAAAGGGCCGGTCTTTGTCTCCAGGGGCTGTGGCCCTGAGTGGCCGGCTGCCTGCAAAATATCCGAACGGACGAGGATATGTCCCAGACCCAACCTGCCCCCACCTCAAACCTGTGCTGCCCTGACAGTCCCAAGGGAACCTTACACACTGACATCAGGAACCTGGGCTGGCCACTTTTCTTTCCCAGGGAAAAGGGCCGGTCTTTGTCTCCAGGGGCTGTGGCCCTGAGTGGCCGGCTGCCTGCAAAATATCCGAACGGACGAGGATATGTCCCAGACCCAACCTGCCCCCACCTCAAACCTGTGCTGCCCTGAAAGTCCTAAGGGAACCCTACAAACTGACATCAGGAACCTGGGCTGGCCACTTTTCTTTCCCAGGGAAAAGGGCCGGTCTTTGTCTCCAGGGGCTGTGGCCCTGAGTGGCCGGCTGCCTGCAAAATATCCGAACGGACGAGGATATGTCCCAGACCCAACCTGCCCCCACCTCAAACCTGTGCTGCCCTGAAAGTCCTAAGGGAACCCTACAAACTGACATCAGGAACCTGGGCTGGCCACTTTTCTTTCCCAGGGAAAAGGGCCGGTCTTTGTCTCCAGGGGCTGTGGCCCTGAGTGGCCGGCTGCCTGCAAAATATCCGAACGGACGAGGATATGTCCCAGACCCAACCTGCCCCACCTCAAACCTGTGCTGCCCTGAAAGTCCTAAGGGAACCCTACAAACTGACATCAGGAACCTGGGCTGGCCACTTTTCTTTCCCAGGGAAAAGGGCCGGTCTTTGTCTCCAGGGGCTGTGGCCCTGAGTGGCCGGCTGCCTGCAAAATATCCGAACGGACGAGGATATGTCCCAGACCCAACCTGCCCCCACCTCAAACCTGTGCTGCCCTGAAAGTCCTAAGGGAACCCTACAAACTGACATCAGGAACCTGGGCTGGCCACTTTTCTTTCCCAGGGAAAAGGGCCGGTCTTTGTCTCCAGGGGCTGTGGCCGGCTGAGTGGCCCTGAGTGGCCGGCTGCCTGCAAAATATCCGAATGGACGAGGATATGTCCCAGACCCAACCTGCCCCCACCTCAAACCTGTGCTGCCCTGAAAGTCCTAAGGGAACCCTACAAACTGACATCAGGAACCTGGGCTGGCCACTTTTCTTTCCCAGGGAAAAGGGCCGGTCTTTGTCTCCAGGGGCTGTGGCCCTGAGTGGCCGGCTGCCTGCAAAATATCCGAACGGACGAGGATATGTCCCAGACCCAACCTGCCCCCACCTCAAACCTGTGCTGCCCTGACAGTCCCAAGGGAACCTTACACACTGACATCAGGAACCTGGGCTGGACACTTTTCTTTCCCAGGGAAAAGGGCCGTCTTTGTCTCCAGGGGCTGTGGCCCTGAGTGGCCGGCTGCCTGCAAAATATCCGAACGGACGAGGATATGTCCCAGACCCAACCTGCCCCCACCTCAAACCTGTGCTGCCCTGAAAGTCCTAAGGGAACCCTACAAACTGACATCAGGAACCTGGGCTGGCCACTTTTCTTTCCCAGGGAAAAGGGCCGGTCTTTGTCTCCAGGGGCTGTGGCCCTGAGTGGCCGGCTGCCTGCAAAATATCCGAACGGACGAGGATATGTCCCAGACCCAACCTGCCCCCACCTCAAACCTGTGCTGCCCTGAAAGTCCTAAGGGAACCCTACAAACTGACATCAGGAAGCTGGGCTGGCCACTTTTCTTTCCCAGGGAAAAGGGCCGGTCTTTGTCTCCAGGGGCTGTGGCCCTGAGTGGCCGGCTGCCTGCAAAATATCCAAACGGACGAGGATATGTCCCAGACCCAACCTGCCCCCACCTCAAACCTGTGCTGCCCTGAAAGTCCCAAGGGAACCCTACAAACTGACATCAGGAAGCTGGGCTGGACACTTTTCTTTCCCAGGGAAAAGGGCCGGTCTTTGTCTCCAGGGGCTGTGGCCCTGAGTGGCCGGCTGCCTGCAAAATATCCGAGCGGACGAGGATATGTCCCAGACCCAACCTGCCCCCACCTCAAACCTGTGCTGCCCTGAAAGTCCTAAGGGAACCCTACAAACTGACATCAGGAAGCTGGGCTGGCCACTTTTCTTTCCCAGGGAAAAGGGCCGGTCTTTGTCTCCAGGGGCTGTGGCCCTGAGTGGCCGGCTGCCTGCAAAATATCCGAACGGACGAGGATATGTCCCAGACCCAACCTGCCCCCACCTCAAACCTGTGCTGCCCTGAAAGTCCCAAGGGAACCCTACAAACTGACATCAGGAAGCTGGGCTGGACACTTTTCTTTCCCAGGGAAAAGGGCCGGTCTTTGTCTCCAGGGGCTGTGGCCCTGAGTGGCCGGCTGCCTGCAAAATATCCGAACGGACGAGGATATGTCCCAGACCCAACCTGCCCCCACCTCAAACCTGTGCTGCCCTGAAAGTCCTAAGGGAACCCTACAAACTGACATCAGGAACCTGGGCTGGCCACTTTTCTTTCCCAGGGAAAAGGGCCGGTCTTTGTCTCCAGGGGCTGTGGCCCTGAGTGGCCGGCTGCCTGCAAAATATCCGAACGGACGAGGATATGTCCCAGACCCAACCTGCCCCCACCCCAAACCTGTGCTGCCCTGACAGTCCCAAGAGAACCCTACAAACTGACATCAGGAACCTGGGCTGGCCACTTTTCTTTCCCAGGGAAAAGGGCCGGTCTTTGTCTCCAGGGGCTGTGGCCCTGAGTGGCCGGCTGCCTGCAAAATATCCGAACGGACGAGGATATGTCCCAGACCCAACCTGCCCCCACCTCAAACCTGTGCTGCCCTGAAAGTCCCAAGGGAACCCTACAAACTGACATCAGGAACCTGGGCTGGCCACTTTTCTTTCCCAGGGAAAAGGGCCAGTCTTTGTCTCCAGGGGCTGTGGCCCTGAGTGGCCGGCTGCCTGCAAAATATC
>NW_027100179.1:0-46952 GCF_031753505.1 Anomalospiza imberbis
GCGTACCTACACTGCACACTAACCGCGGTTTGCAAAGAAAGAGGATTTGCTGCACATTCCAAGGACACGGCTCTTTCCGAGGCAATCTGCAACCTGCTGTCAGATGGAAGTGCTCTCTGCCCTCTCCTGCCCAGCTCTAGGTACTAGCGGGCACTTTCCAGCCTGGCCGAGGCAAACAACCTCCAGAGATGTCACCAGAGCCTAAGTGGAGCACAGATGCTCAAAAAGCAGCAAAGCTGAAGAGCTGGCTCAGCTTCACTAGTGTGCAATTGACTGTCTGCGAAAACAAAGCAGCAGAGCACCGGGCTTCTGGGCGCTGTGAAGGCAATTGCCAAAACCAGGCAGCTGCTCCTTCCCAAGCACAGGCAGCTGCCTATGTTCTTGCTTGTCGACAAACTCACCGCTGCCCTTCTTTTCAGCAGCTGCCACCGTCTTCTGTGCATCTCGGAGCCTCTGGCGACGAGCAAGGACTTGCCAAGGTGGGGACGCATCAGGACCAAGTCAAAACCCAGGCAAGTTGTCCTGGAACGCTTTCCATTCGCTTGCCGAGAGTGAATTCAAGAGGCAGGAGAGCGGCAGCCACCGTCCTCCGGCAGTCGGAAGGCTTCGCACACCAGCCCGCTTCTTTGCGGCTTCGTTCTTCGCCTCTTCCAAGCAACCGCGATCCCTGCTTCTCGGAGGCGAAGAAGCGGCTAATTCGCGCACAGCTCAGTAGAGCGGCAGCGGAGCGCTCCGGAGTGCCGCTGTCAAGCCGAAAGACGCCGGGAAGCGGCACTTTCCTCCGGATAGCTCCGGAGCCGCGCTTCTGCTTCTCTAGTCATCTCTATCTCAGCGAAAAGCTTTCCCACTCCATTTGGCAAGGGGAGAGCGTACCTGCACTGCACACTAACCGCGGTTTGCAAAGAAAGAGGATTTGCTGCACATTCCAAGGACACGGCTCTTTCCGAGGCAATCTGCAACCTGCTGTCAGCTGGAAGTGCTCTCTGCCCTCTCCTGCCCAGCTCTAGGTACTAGCGGGCACTTTCCAGCCTGGCCGAGGCAAACAACCTCGAGAGATGTCACAGAGCCTAAGTGGAGCACAGATGCTCAAAAGCAGCAAAGCTGAAGAGCCTGGCTCAGCTTCACTAGTGTGCAATTGACTGACTGCGAAAAACAAAGCAGCAGAGCACCGGGCTAGTGGGCGCTGTGAAGGCAATTGCCAAAACCAGGCAGCTGCTCCTTCCCAAGCACAGGCAGCTGCCTATGTTCTTGCTTGTCGACAAACTCACCGCTGCCCTTCTTTTCAGCAGCTGCCACCGTCTTCTGTGCATCTCGGAGCCTCTGGCGACGAGCAAGACTTGCCAAGGTGGGAGGCATCAGGACCAAGTCAAAACCCAGGCAAGTTGTCCTGGAACGCTTTCCATTCGCTTGCCGAGAGTGAATTCAACAGGCAGGAGAGCGGCAGCCACCGTCCTCTGGCAGTCGGAAGGCTTCGCACACAAGCCCGCTTCTTTGCGGCTTCGTTCTTCGCCTCTTCCAAGCAACCGCGATCTCTGCTTCTCAGAGGCGCAGAAGCGGCTAGTTCGCGCACAGCTCAGTAAAGCGGCAGCAAAGCGCTCTGGAGCGCCGCTTCAAGCCGAAAGACGCCGGGAAGCGGCACTTTCCTCCGGATAGCTCCGGAGCCGCGCTTCTGCTTCTCTAGTCATCTCTAGCTTAGCGAAAAGCTTTCCCACTCCATTTGGCAAGGGGAGAGTGTACCTGCACTGCACACTAACCGCGGTTTGCAAAGAAAGAGGATTTGCTGCACATTCCAAGGACACGGCTCTTTCCGAGGCAATCTGCAACCTGCTGTCAGATGGAAGTGCTCTCTGCCCTCTCCTGCCCAGCTCTAGGTACTAGCGGGCACTTTCCAGCCTGGCCGAGGCAAACAACCTCCAGAGATGTCACAGAGCCTAAGTGGAGCACAGATGCTCAAAAGCAGCAAAGCTGAAGAGCCTGGCTCAGCTTCACTAGTGTGCAATTGACTGACTGCGAAAAAGAAAGCAGCAGAGCACCGGGCTTCTGGGCGCTGTGAAGGCAATTGCCAAAACCAGGCAGCTGCTCCTTCCCAAGCACAGGCAGCTGCCTATGTTCTTGCTTGTCGACAAACTCACCGCTGCCCTTCTTTTCAGCAGCTGCCACCGTCTTCTGTGCATCTCGGAGCCTCTGGCGACGAGCAAGACTTGCCAAGGTGGGAGGCATCAGGACCAAGTCAAAACCCAGGCAAGTTGTCCTGGAACGCTTTCCATTCGCTTGCCGAGAGTGAATTCAAGAGGCAGGAGAGCGGCAGCCACCGTCCTCCGGCAGTCGGAAGGCTTCGCACACAAGCCCGCTTCTTTGCGGCTTCGTTCTTCGCCTCTTCCAAGCAACCGCGATCTCTGCTTCTCGGAGGCGCAGAAGCGGCTAATTCGCGCACAGCTCAGTAAAGCGGCAGCAAAGCGCTCTGGAGCGCCGCTTCAAGCCGAAAGACGCCGGGAAGCGGCACTTTCCTCCGGATAGCTCCGGATCCGCGCTTCTGCTTCTCTAGTCATCTCTAGTCAGCGAAAAGCTTTCCCACTCCATTTGACAAGGGGAGAGCGTACCTGCACTGCACACTAACCGCGGTTTGCAAAGAAAGAGGATTTGCTGCACATTCCAAGGACACGGCTCTTTCCGAGGCAATCTGCAACCTGCTGTCAGATGGAAGTGCTCTCTGCCCTCTCCTGCCCAGCTCTAGGTACTAGCGGGCACTTTCCAGCCTGGCCGAGGCAAACAACCTCCAGAGATGTCACAGAGCATAAGTGGAGCACAGATGCTCAAAAGCAGCAAAGCTGAAGAGCCTGGCTCAGCTTCACTAGTGTGCAATTGACTGACTGCGAAAAACAAAGCAGCAGAGCACCGGGCTTCTGGGCGCTGTGAAGGCAATTGCCAAAACCAGGCAGCTGCTCCTTCCCAAGCACAGGCAGCTGCCTATGTTCTTGCTTGTCGACAAACTCACCGCTGCCCTTCTTTTCAGCAGCTGCCACCGTCTTCTGTGCATCTCGGAGCCTCTGGCGACGAGCAAGACTTGCCAAGGTGGGACGCATCAGGACCAAGTCAAAACCCAGGCAAGTTGTCCTGGAACGCTTTCCATTCGCTTGCCGAGAGTGAATTCAAGAGGCAGGAGAGCGGCAGCCACCGTCCTCCGGCAGTCGGAAGGCTTCGCACACAAGCCCGCTTCTTTGCGGCTTCGTTCTTCGCCTCTTCCAAGCAACCGCGATCTCTGCTTCTCGGAGGCGCAGAAGCGGCTAATTCGCGCACAGCTCAGCAGAGCGCCAGCGGAGCGCTCCGGAGCGCCTCTTCAAGCCGAAAGACGCCGGGAAGAGGCACTTTCCTCCGGATAGCTCCGGAGCCCGCGCTTCTGCTTCTCTAGTCATCTCTAGCTTAGCGAAAAGCTTTCCCACTCCATTTGACAAGGGGAGAGCGTACCTACACTGCACACTAACCGCGGTTTGCAAAGAAAGAGGATTTGCTGCACATTCCAAGGACACGGCTCTTTCCGAGGCAATCTGCAACCTGCTGTCAGATGGAAGTGCTCTCTGCCCTCTCCTGCCCAGCTCTAGGTACTAGCGGGCACTTTCCAGCCTGGCCGAGGCAAACAACCTCGAGAGATGTCACAGAGCATAAGTGGAGCACAGATGCTCAAAAGCAGCAAAGCTGAAGAGCCTGGCTCAGCTTCACTAGTGTGCAATTGACTGACTGCGAAAAACAAAGCAGCAGAGCACCGGGCTTCTGGGCGCTGTGAAGGCAATTGCCAAAACCAGGCAGCTGCTCCTTCCCAAGCACAGGCAGCTGCCTATGTTCTTGCTTGTCGACAAACTCACCGCTGCCCTTCTTTTCAGCAGCTGCCACCGTCTTCTGTGCATCTCGGAGCCTCTGGCGACGAGCAAGACTTGCCAAGGTGGGAGGCATCAGGACCAAGTCAAAACCCAGGCAAGTTGTCCTGGAACGCTTTCCATTCGCTTGCCGAGAGTGAATTCAAGAGGCAGGAGAGCGGCAGCCACCGTCCTCCAGCAGTCTGAAGGCTTGGCACACAAGCCCGCTTCTTTGCGGCTTCGTTCTTCGCCTCTTCCAAGCAACCGCGATCCCTGCTTCTCGGAGGCGAAGAAGCGGCTAATTCGCGCACAGCTCAGTAGAGCGGCAGCGGAGCGCTCCGGAGTGCCGCTTCAAGCCGAAAGACATCGGGAAGCGGCACTTTCCTCCGGATAGCTCCGGAGCCGCGCTTCTGCTTCTCTAGTCATCTCTATCTCAGCGAAAAGCTTTCCCACTCCATTTGACAAGGGGAGAGCGTACCTGCACTGCACACTAACCGCGGTTTGCAAAGAAAGAGGATTTGCTGCACATTCCAAGGACACGGCTCTTTCCGAGGCAATCTGCAACCTGCTGTCAGATGGAAGTGCTCTCTGCCCTCTCCTGCCCAGCTCTAGGTACTAGCGGGCACTTTCCAGCCTGGCCGAGGCAAACAACCTCCAGAGATGTCACAGAGCCTAAGTGGAGCACAGATGCTCAAAAGCAGCAAAGCTGAAGAGCCTGGCTCAGCTTCACTAGTGTGCAATTGACTGAGTGCGAAAAACAAAGCAGCAGAGCACCGGGCTTCTGGGCGCTGTGAAGGCAATTGCCAAAACCAGGCAGCTGCTCCTTCCCAAGCACAGGCAGCTGCCTATGTTCTTGCTTGTCGACAAACTCACCGCTGCCCTTCTCTTCAGCAGCTGCCACCGTCTTCTGTGCATCTCGGAGCCTCTGGCGACGAGCAAGACTTGCCAAGGTGGGACGCATCAGGACCAAGTCAAAACCCAGGCAAGTTGTCCTGGAACGCTTTCCATTCGCTTGCCGAGAGTGAATTCAACAGGCAGGAGAGCGGCAGCCACCGTCCTCCGGCAGTCGGAAGGCTTGGCACACAAGCCCGCTTCTTTGCGGCTTCGCTCTTCGCCTCTTCCAAGCAACCGCGATCTCTGCTTCTCGGAGGCGAAGAAGCGGCTAATTCGCGCACAGCTCAGTAGAGCGGCAGCGGAGCGCTCCGGAGTGCCGCTTCAAGCCGAAAGACATCGGGAAGCGGCACTTTCCTCCGGATAGCTCCGGAGCCGCGCTTCTGCTTCTCTAGTCATCTCTATCTCAGCGAAAAGCTTTCCCACTCCATTTGACAAGGGGAGAGCGTACCTGCACTGCACACTAACCGCGGTTTGCAAAGAAAGAGGATTTGCTGCACATTCCAAGGACACGGCTCTTTCCGAGGCAATCTGCAACCTGCTGTCAGATGGAAGTGCTCTCTGCCCTCTCCTGCCCAGCTCTAGGTACTAGCGGGCACTTTCCAGCCTGGCCGAGGCAAACAACCTCCAGAGATGTCACAGAGCATAAGTGGAGCACAGATGCTCAAAAGCAGCAAAGCTGAAGAGCCTGGCTCAGCTTCACTAGTGTGCAATTGACTGACTGCGAAAAACAAAGCAGCAGAGCACCGGGCTTCTGGGCGCTGTGAAGGCAATTGCCAAAACCAGGCAGCTGCTCCTTCCCAAGCACAGGCAGCTGCCTATGTTCTTGCTTGTCGACAAACTCACCGCTGCCCTTCTTTTCAGCAGCTGCCACCGTCTTCTGTGCATCTCGGAGCCTCTGGCGACGAGCAAGACTTGCCAAGGTGGGACGCATCAGGACCAAGTCAAAACCCAGGCAAGTTGTCCTGGAACGCTTTCCATTCGCTTGCCGAGAGTGAATTCAAGAGGCAGGAGAGCGGCAGCCACCGTCCTCCGGCAGTCGGAAGGCTTCGCACACAAGCCCGCTTCTTTGCGGCTTCGTTCTTCGCCTCTTCCAAGCAACCGCGATCTCTGCTTCTCGGAGGCGCAGAAGCGGCTAATTCGCGCACAGCTCAGCAGAGCGCCAGCGGAGCGCTCCGGAGCGCCTCTTCAAGCCGAAAGACGCCGGGAAGAGGCACTTTCCTCCGGATAGCTCCGGAGCCGCGCTTCTGCTTCTCTAGTCATCTCTAGCTTAGCGAAAAGCTTTCCCACTCCATTTGACAAGGGGAGAGCGTACCTACACTGCACACTAACCGCGGTTTGCAAAGAAAGAGGATTTGCTGCACATTCCAAGGACACGGCTCTTTCCGAGGCAATCTGCAACCTGCTGTCAGATGGAAGTGCTCTCTGCCCTCTCCTGCCCAGCTCTAGGTACTAGCGGGCACTTTCCAGCCTGGCCGAGGCAAACAACCTCGAGAGATGTCACAGAGCATAAGTGGAGCACAGATGCTCAAAAGCAGCAAAGCTGAAGAGCCTGGCTCAGCTTCACTAGTGTGCAATTGACTGACTGCGAAAAACAAAGCAGCAGAGCACCGGGCTTCTGGGCGCTGTGAAGGCAATTGCCAAAACCAGGCAGCTGCTCCTTCCCAAGCACAGGCAGCTGCCTATGTTCTTGCTTGTCGACAAACTCACCGCTGCCCTTCTTTTCAGCAGCTGCCACCGTCTTCTGTGCATCTCGGAGCCTCTGGCGACGAGCAAGACTTGCCAAGGTGGGAGGCATCAGGACCAAGTCAAAACCCAGGCAAGTTGTCCTGGAACGCTTTCCATTCGCTTGCCGAGAGTGAATTCAAGAGGCAGGAGAGCGGCAGCCACCGTCCTCCAGCAGTCTGAAGGCTTGGCACACAAGCCCGCTTCTTTGCGGCTTCGTTCTTCGCCTCTTCCAAGCAACCGCGATCCCTGCTTCTCGGAGGCGAAGAAGCGGCTAATTCGCGCACAGCTCAGTAGAGCGGCAGCGGAGCGCTCCGGAGTGCCGCTTCAAGCCGAAAGACATCGGGAAGCGGCACTTTCCTCCGATAGCTCCGGAGCCGCGCTTCTGCTTCTCTAGTCATCTCTATCTCAGCGAAAAGCTTTCCCACTCCATTTGACAAGGGGAGAGCGTACCTGCACTGCACACTAACCGCGGTTTGCAAAGAAAGAGGATTTGCTGCACATTCCAAGGACACGGCTCTTTCCGAGGCAATCTGCAACCTGCTGTCAGATGGAAGTGCTCTCTGCCCTCTCCTGCCCAGCTCTAGGTACTAGCGGGCACTTTCCAGCCTGGCCGAGGCAAACAACCTCCAGAGATGTCACAGAGCCTAAGTGGAGCACAGATGCTCAAAAGCAGCAAAGCTGAAGAGCCTGGCTCAGCTTCACTAGTGTGCAATTGACTGACTGCGAAAAACAAAGCAGCAGAGCACCGGGCTTCTGGGCGCTGTGAAGGCAATTGCCAAAACCAGGCAGCTGCTCCTTCCCAAGCACAGGCAGCTGCCTATGTTCTTGCTTGTCGACAAACTCACCGCTGCCCTTCTCTTCAGCAGCTGCCACCGTCTTCTGTGCATCTCGGAGCCTCTGGCGACGAGCAAGACTTGCCAAGGTGGGACGCATCAGGACCAAGTCAAAACCCAGGCAAGTTGTCCTGGAACGCTTTCCATTCGCTTGCCGAGAGTGAATTCAACAGGCAGGAGAGCGGCAGCCACCGTCCTCCGGCAGTCGGAAGGCTTGGCACACAAGCCCGCTTCTTTGCGGCTTCGCTCTTCGCCTCTTCCAAGCAACCGCGATCTCTGCTTCTCGGAGGCGAAGAAGCGGCTAATTCGCGCACAGCTCAGTAGAGCGGCAGCGGAGCGCTCCGGAGTGCCGCTTCAAGCCGAAAGACATCGGGAAGCGGCACTTTCCTCCGGATAGCTCCGGAGCCGCGCTTCTGCTTCTCTAGTCATCTCTATCTCAGCGAAAAGCTTTCCCACTCCATTTGACAAGGGGAGAGCGTACCTGCACTGCACACTAACCGCGGTTTGCAAAGAAAGAGGATTTGCTGCACATTCCAAGGACACGGCTCTTTCCGAGGCAATCTGCAACCTGCTGTCAGATGGAAGTGCTCTCTGCCCTCTCCTGCCCAGCTCTAGGTACTAGCGGGCACTTTCCAGCCTGGCCGAGGCAAACAACCTCCAGAGATGTCACAGAGCCTAAGTGGAGCACTGATGCTCAAAAGCAGCAAAGCTGAAGAGCCTGGCTCAGCTTCACTAGTGTGCAATTGACTGACTGCGAAAAAGAAAGCAGCAGAGCACCGGGCTTCTGGGCGCTGTGAAGGCAATTGCCAAAACCAGGCAGCTGCTCCTTCCCAAGCACAGGCAGCTGCCTATGTTCTTGCTTGTCGACAAACTCACCGCTGCCCTTCTTTTCAGCAGCTGCCACCGTCTTCTGTGCATCTCGGAGCCTCTGGCGACGAGCAAGACTTGCCAAGGTGGGACGCATCAGGACCAAGTCAAAACCCAGGCAAGTTGTCCTGGAACGCTTTCCATTCGCTTGCCGAGAGTGAATTCAACAGGCAGGAGAGCGGCAGCCACCGTCCTCCGGCAGTCGGAAGGCTTCGCACACAAGCCCGCTTCTTTGCGGCTTCGTTCTTCGCCTCTTCCAAGCAACCGCGATCTCTGCTTCTCGGAGGCGCAGAAGCGGCTAATTCGCGCACAGCTCAGCAGAGCGGCAGCGGAGCGCTCCGGAGCGCCTCTTCAAGCCGAAAGACGCCGGGAAGCGGCACTTTCCTCCGGATAGCTCCGGAGCCGCGCTTCTGCTTCTCTAGTCATCTCTAGCTTAGCGAAAAGCTTTCCCACTCCATTTGGCAAGGGGAGAGTGTACCTACACTGCACACTAACCGCGGTTTGCAAAGAAAGAGGATTTGCTGCACATTCCAAGGACACGGCTCTTTCCGAGGCAATCTGCAACCTGCTGTCAGATGGAAGTGCTCTCTGCCCTCTCCTGCCCAGCTCTAGGTACTAGCGGGCACTTTCCAGCCTGGGCGAGGCAAACAACCTCCAGAGATGTCACAGAGCCTAAGTGGAGCACAGATGCTCAAAAGCAGCAAAGCTGAAGAGCCTGGCTCAGCTTCACTAGTGTGCAATTGACTGACTGCGAAAAACAAAGCAGCAGAGCACCGGGCTTCTGGGCGCTGTGAAGGCAATTGCCAAAACCAGGCAGCTGCTCCTTCCCAAGCACAGGCAGCTGCCTATGTTCTTGCTTGTCGACAAACTCACCGCTGCCCTTCTTTTCAGCAGCTGCCACCGTCTTCTGTGCATCTCGGAGCCTCTGGCGACGAGCAAGACTTGCCAAGGTGGGACGCATCAGGACCAAGTCAAAACCCAGGCAAGTTGTCCTGGAACACTTTCCATTCGCTTGCCGAGAGTGAATTCAAGAGGCAGGAGAGCGGCAGCCACCGTCCTCCGGCAGTCGGAAGGCTTCGCACACAAGCCCGCTTCTTTGCGGCTTCGTTCTTCGCCTCTTCCAAGCAACCGCGATCCCTGCTTCTCGGAGGCGAAGAAGCGGCTAATTCGCGCACAGCTCAGTAGAGCGCCAGCGGAGCGCTCCGGAGTGCCGCTTCAAGCCGAAAGACATCGGGAAGCGGCACTTTCCTCCGGATAGCTCCGGAGCCGCGCTTCTGCTTCTCTAGTCATCTCTATCTCAGCGAAAAGCTTTCCCACTCCATTTGGCAAGGGGAGAGCGTACCTGCACTGCACACTAACCGCGGTTTGCAAAGAAAGAGGATTTGCTGCACATTCCAAGGACACGGCTCTTTCCGAGGCAATCTGCAACCTGCTGTCAGATGGAAGTGCTCTCTGCCCTCTCCTGCCCAGCTCTAGGTACTAGCGGGCACTTTCCAGCCTGGCCGAGGCAAACAACCTCCAGAGATGTCACAGAGCCTAAGTGGAGCACAGATGCTCAAAAGCAGCAAAGCTGAAGAGCCTGGCTCAGCTTCACTAGTGTGCAATTGACTGACTGCGAAAAACAAAGCAGCAGAGCACCGGGCTTCTGGGCGCTGTGAAGGCAATTGCCAAAACCAGGCAGCTGCTCCTTCCCAAGCACAGGCAGCTGCCTATGTTCTTGCTTGTCGACAAACTCACCGCTGCCCTTCTTTTCAGCAGCTGCCACCGTCTTCTGTGCATCTCGGAGCCTCTGGCGACGAGCAAGACTTGCCAAGGTGGGACGCATCAGGACCAAGTCAAAACCCAGGCAAGTTGTCCTGGAACGCTTTCCATTCGCTTGCCGAGAGTGAATTCAACAGGCAGGAGAGCGGCAGCCACCGTCCTCCGGCAGTCGGAAGGCTTCGCACACAAGCCCGCTTCTTTGCGGCTTCGTTCTTCGCCTCTTCCAAGCAACCGCGATCCCTGCTTCTCGGAGGCGAAGAAGCGGCTAATTCGCGCACAGCTCAGTAGAGCGCCAGCGGAGAACTCCGGAGCGCCTCTTCAAGCCGAAAGACGCCGGGAAGCGGCACTTTCCTCCGGATAGCTCCGGAGCCGCGCTTCTGCTTCTCTAGTCATCTCTAGCTTAGCGAAAAGCTTTCCCACTCCATTTGGCAAGGGGAGAGTGTACCTACACTGCACACTAACCGCGGTTTGCAAAGAAAGAGGATTTGCTGCACATTCCAAGGACACGGCTCTTTCCGAGGCAATCTGCAACCTGCTGTCAGATGGAAGTGCTCTCTGCCCTCTCCTGCCCAGCTCTAGGTACTAGCGGGCACTTTCCAGCCTGGCCGAGGCAAACAACCTCCAGAGATGTCACAGAGCCTAAGTGGAGCACAGATGCTCAAAAGCAGCAAAGCTGAAGAGCCTGGCTCAGCTTCACTAGTGTGCAATTGACTGAGTGCGAAAAACAAAGCAGCAGAGCACCGGGCTTCTGGGCGCTGTGAAGGCAATTGCCAAAACCAGGCAGCTGCTCCTTCCCAAGCACAGGCAGCTGCCTATGTTCTTGCTTGTCGACAAACTCACCGCTGCCCTTCTTTTCAGCAGCTGCCACCGTCTTCTGTGCATCTCGGAGCCTCTGGCGACGAGCAAGACTTGCCAAGGTGGGACGCATCAGGACCAAGTCAAAACCCAGGCAAGTTGTCCTGGAACGCTTTCCATTCGCTTGCCGAGAGTGAATTCAACAGGCAGGAGAGCGGCAGCCACCGTCCTCCGGCAGTCGGAAGGCTTCGCACACAAGCCCGCTTCTTTGCGGCTTCGTTCTTCGCCTCTTCCAAGCAACCGCGATCTCTGCTTCTCGGAGGCGCAGAAGCGGCTAATTCGCGCACAGCTCAGCAGAGCGGCAGCGGAGCGCTCCGGAGCGCCTCTTCAAGCCGAAAGACGCCGGGAAGCGGCACTTTCCTCCGGATAGCTCCGGAGCCGCGCTTCTGCTTCTCTAGTCATCTCTAGCTTAGCGAAAAGCTTTCCCACTCCATTTGACAAGGGGAGAGCGTACCTACACTGCACACTAACCGCGGTTTGCAAAGAAAGAGGATTTGCTGCACATTCCAAGGACACGGCTCTTTCCGAGGCAATCTGCAACCTGCTGTCAGATGGAAGTGCTCTCTGCCCTCTCCTGCCCAGCTCTAGGTACTAGCGGGCACTTTCCAGCCTGGGCGAGGCAAACAACCTCGAGAGATGTCACAGAGCATAAGTGGAGCACAGATGCTCAAAAGCAGCAAAGCTGAAGAGCCTGGCTCAGCTTCACTAGTGTGCAATTGACTGACTGCGAAAAACAAAGCAGCAGAGCACCGGGCTTCTGGGCGCTGTGAAGGCAATTGCCAAAACCAGGCAGCTGCTCCTTCCCAAGCACAGGCAGCTGCCTATGTTCTTGCTTGTCGACACACTCACCGCTGCCCTTCTTTTCAGCAGCTGCCACCGTCTTCTGTGCATCTCGGAGCCTCTGGCGACGAGCAAGACTTGCCAAGGTGGGACGCATCAGGACCAAGTCAAAACCCAGGCAAGTTGTCCTGGAACGCTTTCCATTCGCTTGCCGAGAGTGAATTCAACAGGCAGGAGAGCGGCAGCCACCGTCCTCCAGCAGTCGGAAGGCTTCGCACACAAGCCCGCTTCTTTGCGGCTTCGTTCTTCGCCTCTTCCAAGCAACCGCGATCCCTGCTTCTCGGAGGCGAAGAAGCGGCTAATTCGCGCACAGCTCAGTAGAGCGGCAGCGGAGCGCTCCGGAGTGCCGCTTCAAGCCGAAAGACATCGGGAAGCGGCACTTTCCTCCGGATAGCTCCGGAGCCGCGCTTCTGCTTCTCTAGTCATCTCTATCTCAGCGAAAAGCTTTCCCACTCCATTTGACAAGGGGAGAGCGTACCTGCACTGCACACTAACCGCGGTTTGCAAAGAAAGAGGATTTGCTGCACATTCCAAGGACACGGCTCTTTCCGAGGCAATCTGCAACCTGCTGTCAGATGGAAGTGCTCTCTGCCCTCTCCTGCCCAGCTCTAGGTACTAGCGGGCACTTTCCAGCCTGGCCGAGGCAAACAACCTCCAGAGATGTCACAGAGCCTAAGTGGAGCACAGATGCTCAAAAGCAGCAAAGCTGAAGAGCCTGGCTCAGCTTCACTAGTGTGCAATTGACTGACTGCGAAAAACAAAGCAGCAGAGCACCGGGCTTCTGGGCGCTGTGAAGGCAATTGCCAAAACCAGGCAGCTGCTCCTTCCCAAGCACAGGCAGCTGCCTATGTTCTTGCTTGTCGACAAACTCACCGCTGCCCTTCTCTTCAGCAGCTGCCACCGTCTTCTGTGCATCTCGGAGCCTCTGGCGACGAGCAAGACTTGCCAAGGTGGGACGCATCAGGACCAAGTCAAAACCCAGGCAAGTTGTCCTGGAACGCTTTCCATTCGCTTGCCGAGAGTGAATTCAACAGGCAGGAGAGCGGCAGCCACCGTCCTCCGGCAGTCGGAAGGCTTGGCACACAAGCCCGCTTCTTTGCGGCTTCGCTCTTCGCCTCTTCCAAGCAACCGCGATCTCTGCTTCTCGGAGGCGAAGAAGCGGCTAATTCGCGCACAGCTCAGTAGAGCGGCAGCGGAGCGCTCCGGAGTGCCGCTTCAAGCCGAAAGACATCGGGAAGCGGCACTTTCCTCCGGATAGCTCCGGAGCCGCGCTTCTGCTTCTCTAGTCATCTCTATCTCAGCGAAAAGCTTTCCCACTCCATTTGACAAGGGGAGAGCGTACCTGCACTGCACACTAACCGCGGTTTGCAAAGAAAGAGGATTTGCTGCACATTCCAAGGACACGGCTCTTTCCGAGGCAATCTGCAACCTGCTGTCAGATGGAAGTGCTCTCTGCCCTCTCCTGCCCAGCTCTAGGTACTAGCGGGCACTTTCCAGCCTGGCCGAGGCAAACAACCTCCAGAGATGTCACAGAGCATAAGTGGAGCACAGATGCTCAAAAGCAGCAAAGCTGAAGAGCCTGGCTCAGCTTCACTAGTGTGCAATTGACTGACTGCGAAAAACAAAGCAGCAGAGCACCGGGCTTCTGGGCGCTGTGAAGGCAATTGCCAAAACCAGGCAGCTGCTCCTTCCCAAGCACAGGCAGCTGCCTATGTTCTTGCTTGTCGACAAACTCACCGCTGCCCTTCTTTTCAGCAGCTGCCACCGTCTTCTGTGCATCTCGGAGCCTCTGGCGACGAGCAAGACTTGCCAAGGTGGGACGCATCAGGACCAAGTCAAAACCCAGGCAAGTTGTCCTGGAACGCTTTCCATTCGCTTGCCGAGAGTGAATTCAAGAGGCAGGAGAGCGGCAGCCACCGTCCTCCGGCAGTCGGAAGGCTTCGCACACAAGCCCGCTTCTTTGCGGCTTCGTTCTTCGCCTCTTCCAAGCAACCGCGATCTCTGCTTCTCGGAGGCGCAGAAGCGGCTAATTCGCGCACAGCTCAGCAGAGCGCCAGCGGAGCGCTCCGGAGCGCCTCTTCAAGCCGAAAGACGCCGGGAAGAGGCACTTTCCTCCGGATAGCTCCGGAGCCGCGCTTCTGCTTCTCTAGTCATCTCTAGCTTAGCGAAAAGCTTTCCCACTCCATTTGACAAGGGGAGAGCGTACCTACACTGCACACTAACCGCGGTTTGCAAAGAAAGAGGATTTGCTGCACATTCCAAGGACACGGCTCTTTCCGAGGCAATCTGCAACCTGCTGTCAGATGGAAGTGCTCTCTGCCCTCTCCTGCCCAGCTCTAGGTACTAGCGGGCACTTTCCAGCCTGGCCGAGGCAAACAACCTCGAGAGATGTCACAGAGCATAAGTGGAGCACAGATGCTCAAAAGCAGCAAAGCTGAAGAGCCTGGCTCAGCTTCACTAGTGTGCAATTGACTGACTGCGAAAAACAAAGCAGCAGAGCACCGGGCTTCTGGGCGCTGTGAAGGCAATTGCCAAAACCAGGCAGCTGCTCCTTCCCAAGCACAGGCAGCTGCCTATGTTCTTGCTTGTCGACAAACTCACCGCTGCCCTTCTTTTCAGCAGCTGCCACCGTCTTCTGTGCATCTCGGAGCCTCTGGCGACGAGCAAGACTTGCCAAGGTGGGAGGCATCAGGACCAAGTCAAAACCCAGGCAAGTTGTCCTGGAACGCTTTCCATTCGCTTGCCGAGAGTGAATTCAAGAGGCAGGAGAGCGGCAGCCACCGTCCTCCAGCAGTCTGAAGGCTTGGCACACAAGCCCGCTTCTTTGCGGCTTCGTTCTTCGCCTCTTCCAAGCAACCGCGATCCCTGCTTCTCGGAGGCGAAGAAGCGGCTAATTCGCGCACAGCTCAGTAGAGCGGCAGCGGAGCGCTCCGGAGTGCCGCTTCAAGCCGAAAGACATCGGGAAGCGGCACTTTCCTCCGGATAGCTCCGGAGCCGCGCTTCTGCTTCTCTAGTCATCTCTATCTCAGCGAAAAGCTTTCCCACTCCATTTGACAAGGGGAGAGCGTACCTGCACTGCACACTAACCGCGGTTTGCAAAGAAAGAGGATTTGCTGCACATTCCAAGGACACGGCTCTTTCCGAGGCAATCTGCAACCTGCTGTCAGATGGAAGTGCTCTCTGCCCTCTCCTGCCCAGCTCTAGGTACTAGCGGGCACTTTCCAGCCTGGCCGAGGCAAACAACCTCCAGAGATGTCACAGAGCCTAAGTGGAGCACAGATGCTCAAAAGCAGCAAAGCTGAAGAGCCTGGCTCAGCTTCACTAGTGTGCAATTGACTGACTGCGAAAAACAAAGCAGCAGAGCACCGGGCTTCTGGGCGCTGTGAAGGCAATTGCCAAAACCAGGCAGCTGCTCCTTCCCAAGCACAGGCAGCTGCCTATGTTCTTGCTTGTCGACAAACTCACCGCTGCCCTTCTCTTCAGCAGCTGCCACCGTCTTCTGTGCATCTCGGAGCCTCTGGCGACGAGCAAGACTTGCCAAGGTGGGACGCATCAGGACCAAGTCAAAACCCAGGCAAGTTGTCCTGGAACGCTTTCCATTCGCTTGCCGAGAGTGAATTCAACAGGCAGGAGAGCGGCAGCCACCGTCCTCCGGCAGTCGGAAGGCTTGGCACACAAGCCCGCTTCTTTGCGGCTTCGCTCTTCGCCTCTTCCAAGCAACCGCGATCTCTGCTTCTCGGAGGCGAAGAAGCGGCTAATTCGCGCACAGCTCAGTAGAGCGGCAGCGGAGCGCTCCGGAGTGCCGCTTCAAGCCGAAAGACATCGGGAAGCGGCACTTTCCTCCGGATAGCTCCGGAGCCGCGCTTCTGCTTCTCTAGTCATCTCTATCTCAGCGAAAAGCTTTCCCACTCCATTTGACAAGGGGAGAGCGTACCTGCACTGCACACTAACCGCGGTTTGCAAAGAAAGAGGATTTGCTGCACATTCCAAGGACACGGCTCTTTCCGAGGCAATCTGCAACCTGCTGTCAGATGGAAGTGCTCTCTGCCCTCTCCTGCCCAGCTCTAGGTACTAGCGGGCACTTTCCAGCCTGGCCGAGGCAAACAACCTCCAGAGATGTCACAGAGCATAAGTGGAGCACAGATGCTCAAAAGCAGCAAAGCTGAAGAGCCTGGCTCAGCTTCACTAGTGTGCAATTGACTGACTGCGAAAAACAAAGCAGCAGAGCACCGGGCTTCTGGGCGCTGTGAAGGCAATTGCCAAAACCAGGCAGCTGCTCCTTCCCAAGCACAGGCAGCTGCCTATGTTCTTGCTTGTCGACAAACTCACCGCTGCCCTTCTTTTCAGCAGCTGCCACCGTCTTCTGTGCATCTCGGAGCCTCTGGCGACGAGCAAGACTTGCCAAGGTGGGACGCATCAGGACCAAGTCAAAACCCAGGCAAGTTGTCCTGGAACGCTTTCCATTCGCTTGCCGAGAGTGAATTCAAGAGGCAGGAGAGCGGCAGCCACCGTCCTCCGGCAGTCGGAAGGCTTCGCACACAAGCCCGCTTCTTTGCGGCTTCGTTCTTCGCCTCTTCCAAGCAACCGCGATCTCTGCTTCTCGGAGGCGCAGAAGCGGCTAATTCGCGCACAGCTCAGCAGAGCGCCAGCGGAGCGCTCCGGAGCGCCTCTTCAAGCCGAAAGACGCCGGGAAGAGGCACTTTCCTCCGGATAGCTCCGGAGCCGCGCTTCTGCTTCTCTAGTCATCTCTAGCTTAGCGAAAAGCTTTCCCACTCCATTTGACAAGGGGAGAGCGTACCTACACTGCACACTAACCGCGGTTTGCAAAGAAAGAGGATTTGCTGCACATTCCAAGGACACGGCTCTTTCCGAGGCAATCTGCAACCTGCTGTCAGATGGAAGTGCTCTCTGCCCTCTCCTGCCCAGCTCTAGGTACTAGCGGGCACTTTCCAGCCTGGCCGAGGCAAACAACCTCGAGAGATGTCACAGAGCATAAGTGGAGCACAGATGCTCAAAAGCAGCAAAGCTGAAGAGCCTGGCTCAGCTTCACTAGTGTGCAATTGACTGACTGCGAAAAACAAAGCAGCAGAGCACCGGGCTTCTGGGCGCTGTGAAGGCAATTGCCAAAACCAGGCAGCTGCTCCTTCCCAAGCACAGGCAGCTGCCTATGTTCTTGCTTGTCGACAAACTCACCGCTGCCCTTCTTTTCAGCAGCTGCCACCGTCTTCTGTGCATCTCGGAGCCTCTGGCGACGAGCAAGACTTGCCAAGGTGGGAGGCATCAGGACCAAGTCAAAACCCAGGCAAGTTGTCCTGGAACGCTTTCCATTCGCTTGCCGAGAGTGAATTCAAGAGGCAGGAGAGCGGCAGCCACCGTCCTCCAGCAGTCTGAAGGCTTCGCACACAAGCCCGCTTCTTTGCGGCTTCGTTCTTCGCCTCTTCCAAGCAACCGCGATCCCTGCTTCTCGGAGGCGAAGAAGCGGCTAATTCGCGCACAGCTCAGTAGAGCGGCAGCGGAGCGCTCCGGAGTGCCGCTTCAAGCCGAAAGACATCGGGAAGCGGCACTTTCCTCCGGATAGCTCCGGAGCCGCGCTTCTGCTTCTCTAGTCATCTCTATCTCAGCGAAAAGCTTTCCCACTCCATTTGACAAGGGGAGAGCGTACCTGCACTGCACACTAACCGCGGTTTGCAAAGAAAGAGGATTTGCTGCACATTCCAAGGACACGGCTCTTTCCGAGGCAATCTGCAACCTGCTGTCAGATGGAAGTGCTCTCTGCCTCTCCTGCCCAGCTCTAGGTACTAGCGGGCACTTTCCAGCCTGGCCGAGGCAAACAACCTCCAGAGATGTCACAGAGCCTAAGTGGAGCACAGATGCTCAAAAGCAGCAAAGCTGAAGAGCCTGGCTCAGCTTCACTAGTGTGCAATTGACTGACTGCGAAAAACAAAGCAGCAGAGCACCGGGCTTCTGGGCGCTGTGAAGGCAATTGCCAAAACCAGGCAGCTGCTCCTTCCCAAGCACAGGCAGCTGCCTATGTTCTTGCTTGTCGACAAACTCACCGCTGCCCTTCTCTTCAGCAGCTGCCACCGTCTTCTGTGCATCTCGGAGCCTCTGGCGACGAGCAAGACTTGCCAAGGTGGGACGCATCAGGACCAAGTCAAAACCCAGGCAAGTTGTCCTGGAACGCTTTCCATTCGCTTGCCGAGAGTGAATTCAACAGGCAGGAGAGCGGCAGCCACCGTCCTCCGGCAGTCGGAAGGCTTGGCACACAAGCCCGCTTCTTTGCGGCTTCGCTCTTCGCCTCTTCCAAGCAACCGCGATCTCTGCTTCTCGGAGGCGAAGAAGCGGCTAATTCGCGCACAGCTCAGTAGAGCGGCAGCGGAGCGCTCCGGAGTGCCGCTTCAAGCCGAAAGACATCGGGAAGCGGCACTTTCCTCCGGATAGCTCCGGAGCCGCGCTTCTGCTTCTCTAGTCATCTCTATCTCAGCGAAAAGCTTTCCCACTCCATTTGACAAGGGGAGAGCGTACCTGCACTGCACACTAACCGCGGTTTGCAAAGAAAGAGGATTTGCTGCACATTCCAAGGACACGGCTCTTTCCGAGGCAATCTGCAACCTGCTGTCAGATGGAAGTGCTCTCTGCCCTCTCCTGCCCAGCTCTAGGTACTAGCGGGCACTTTCCAGCCTGGCCGAGGCAAACAACCTCCAGAGATGTCACAGAGCCTAAGTGGAGCACTGATGCTCAAAAGCAGCAAAGCTGAAGAGCCTGGCTCAGCTTCACTAGTGTGCAATTGACTGACTGCGAAAAAGAAAGCAGCAGAGCACCGGGCTTCTGGGCGCTGTGAAGGCAATTGCCAAAACCAGGCAGCTGCTCCTTCCCAAGCACAGGCAGCTGCCTATGTTCTTGCTTGTCGACAAACTCACCGCTGCCCTTCTTTTCAGCAGCTGCCACCGTCTTCTGTGCATCTCGGAGCCTCTGGCGACGAGCAAGACTTGCCAAGGTGGGACGCATCAGGACCAAGTCAAAACCCAGGCAAGTTGTCCTGGAACGCTTTCCATTCGCTTGCCGAGAGTGAATTCAACAGGCAGGAGAGCGGCAGCCACCGTCCTCCGGCAGTCGGAAGGCTTCGCACACAAGCCCGCTTCTTTGCGGCTTCGTTCTTCGCCTCTTCCAAGCAACCGCGATCTCTGCTTCTCGGAGGCGCAGAAGCGGCTAATTCGCGCACAGCTCAGCAGAGCGGCAGCGGAGCGCTCCGAGCGCCTCTTCAAGCCGAAAGACGCCGGGAAGCGGCACTTTCCTCCGGATAGCTCCGGAGCCGCGCTTCTGCTTCTCTAGTCATCTCTAGCTTAGCGAAAAGCTTTCCCACTCCATTTGGCAAGGGGAGAGTGTACCTACACTGCACACTAACCGCGGTTTGCAAAGAAAGAGGATTTGCTGCACATTCCAAGGACACGGCTCTTTCCGAGGCAATCTGCAACCTGCTGTCAGATGGAAGTGCTCTCTGCCCTCTCCTGCCCAGCTCTAGGTACTAGCGGGCACTTTCCAGCCTGGGCGAGGCAAACAACCTCCAGAGATGTCACAGAGCCTAAGTGGAGCACAGATGCTCAAAAGCAGCAAAGCTGAAGAGCCTGGCTCAGCTTCACTAGTGTGCAATTGACTGACTGCGAAAAACAAAGCAGCAGAGCACCGGGCTTCTGGGCGCTGTGAAGGCAATTGCCAAAACCAGGCAGCTGCTCCTTCCCAAGCACAGGCAGCTGCCTATGTTCTTGCTTGTCGACAAACTCACCGCTGCCCTTCTTTTCAGCAGCTGCCACCGTCTTCTGTGCATCTCGGAGCCTCTGGCGACGAGCAAGACTTGCCAAGGTGGGACGCATCAGGACCAAGTCAAAACCCAGGCAAGTTGTCCTGGAACACTTTCCATTCGCTTGCCGAGAGTGAATTCAAGAGGCAGGAGAGCGGCAGCCACCGTCCTCCGGCAGTCGGAAGGCTTCGCACACAAGCCCGCTTCTTTGCGGCTTCGTTCTTCGCCTCTTCCAAGCAACCGCGATCCCTGCTTCTCGGAGGCGAAGAAGCGGCTAATTCGCGCACAGCTCAGTAGAGCGCCAGCGGAGCGCTCCGGAGTGCCGCTTCAAGCCGAAAGACATCGGGAAGCGGCACTTTCCTCCGGATAGCTCCGGAGCCGCGCTTCTGCTTCTCTAGTCATCTCTATCTCAGCGAAAAGCTTTCCCACTCCATTTGGCAAGGGGAGAGCGTACCTGCACTGCACACTAACCGCGGTTTGCAAAGAAAGAGGATTTGCTGCACATTCCAAGGACACGGCTCTTTCCGAGGCAATCTGCAACCTGCTGTCAGATGGAAGTGCTCTCTGCCCTCTCCTGCCCAGCTCTAGGTACTAGCGGGCACTTTCCAGCCTGGCCGAGGCAAACAACCTCCAGAGATGTCACAGAGCCTAAGTGGAGCACAGATGCTCAAAAGCAGCAAAGCTGAAGAGCCTGGCTCAGCTTCACTAGTGTGCAATTGACTGACTGCGAAAAACAAAGCAGCAGAGCACCGGGCTTCTGGGCGCTGTGAAGGCAATTGCCAAAACCAGGCAGCTGCTCCTTCCCAAGCACAGGCAGCTGCCTATGTTCTTGCTTGTCGACAAACTCACCGCTGCCCTTCTTTTCAGCAGCTGCCACCGTCTTCTGTGCATCTCGGAGCCTCTGGCGACGAGCAAGACTTGCCAAGGTGGGACGCATCAGGACCAAGTCAAAACCCAGGCAAGTTGTCCTGGAACGCTTTCCATTCGCTTGCCGAGAGTGAATTCAACAGGCAGGAGAGCGGCAGCCACCGTCCTCCGGCAGTCTGAAGGCTTCGCACACAAGCCCGCTTCTTTGCGGCTTCGTTCTTCGCCTCTTCCAAGCAACCGCGATCCCTGCTTCTCGGAGGCGAAGAAGCGGCTAATTCGCGCACAGCTCAGTAGAGTGGCAGCGCAGCGCTCCGGAGTGCCGCTTCAAGCCGAAAGACGCCGGGAAGCGGCACTTTCCTCCGGATAGCTCCGGAGCCGCGCTTCTGCTTCTCTAGTCATCTCTAGCTTAGCGAAAAGCTTTCCCACTCCATTTGGCAAGGGGAGAGTGTACCTACACTGCACACTCACCGCGGTTTGCAAAGAAAGAGGATTTGCTGCACATTCCAAGGACACGGCTCTTTCCGAGGCAATCTGCAACCTGCTGTCAGATGGAAGTGCTCTCTGCCCTCTCCTGCCCAGCTCTAGGTACTAGCGGGGCACTTTCCAGCCTGGGCGAGGCAAACAACCTCCAGAGATGTCACAGAGCCTAAGTGGAGCACAGATGCTCAAAAGCAGCAAAGCTGAAGAGCCTGGCTCAGCTTCACTAGTGTGCAATTGACTGACTGCGAAAAACAAAGCAGCAGAGCACCGGGCTTCTGGGCGCTGTGAAGGCAATTGCCAAAACCAGGCAGCTGCTCCTTCCCAAGCACAGGCAGCTGCCTATGTTCTTGCTTGTCGACAAACTCACCGCTGCCCTTCTTTTCAGCAGCTGCCACCGTCTTCTGTGCATCTCGGAGCCTCTGGCGACGAGCAAGACTTGCCAAGGTGGGACGCATCAGGACCAAGTCAAAACCCAGGCAAGTTGTCCTGGAACACTTTCCATTCGCTTGCCGAGAGTGAATTCAAGAGGCAGGAGAGCGGCAGCCACCGTCCTCCGGCAGTCGGAAGGCTTCGCACACAAGCCCGCTTCTTTGCGGCTTCGTTCTTCGCCTCTTCCAAGCAACCGCGATCCCTGCTTCTCGGAGGCGAAGAAGCGGCTAATTCGCGCACAGCTCAGTAGAGCGCCAGCGGAGCGCTCCGGAGTGCCGCTTCAAGCCGAAAGACATCGGGAAGCGGCACTTTCCTCCGGATAGCTCCGGAGCCGCGCTTCTGCTTCTCTAGTCATCTCTATCTCAGCGAAAAGCTTTCCCACTCCATTTGGCAAGGGGGAGAGCGTACCTGCACTGCACACTAACCGCGGTTTGCAAAGAAAGAGGATTTGCTGCACATTCCAAGGACACGGCTCTTTCCGAGGCAATCTGCAACCTGCTGTCAGATGGAAGTGCTCTCTGCCCTCTCCTGCCCAGCTCTAGGTACTAGCGGGCACTTTCCAGCCTGGCCGAGGCAAACAACCTCCAGAGATGTCACAGAGCCTAAGTGGAGCACAGATGCTCAAAAGCAGCAAAGCTGAAGAGCCTGGCTCAGCTTCACTAGTGTGCAATTGACTGACTGCGAAAAACAAAGCAGCAGAGCACCGGGCTTCTGGGCGCTGTGAAGGCAATTGCCAAAACCAGGCAGCTGCTCCTTCCCAAGCACAGGCAGCTGCCTATGTTCTTGCTTGTCGACAAACTCACCGCTGCCCTTCTTTTCAGCAGCTGCCACCGTCTTCTGTGCATCTCGGAGCCTCTGGCGACGAGCAAGACTTGCCAAGGTGGGACGCATCAGGACCAAGTCAAAACCCAGGCAAGTTGTCCTGGAACACTTTCCATTCGCTTGCCGAGAGTGAATTCAAGAGGCAGGAGAGCGGCAGCCACCGTCCTCCGGCAGTCGGAAGGCTTCGCACACAAGCCCGCTTCTTTGCGGCTTCGTTCTTCGCCTCTTCCAAGCAACCGCGATCCCTGCTTCTCGGAGGCGAAGAAGCGGCTAATTCGCGCACAGCTCAGTAGAGCGGCAGCGGAGCGCTCCGGAGTGCCGCTTCAAGCCGAAAGACATCGGGAAGCGGCACTTTCCTCCGGATAGCTCCGGAGCCGCGCTTCTGCTTCTCTAGTCATCTCTATCTCAGCGAAAAGCTTTCCCACTCCATTTGGCAAGGGGGAGAGCGTACCTGCACTGCACACTAACCGCGGTTTGCAAAGAAAGAGGATTTGCTGCACATTCCAAGGACACGGCTCTTTCCGAGGCAATCTGCAACCTGCTGTCAGATGGAAGTGCTCTCTGCCCTCTCCTGCCCAGCTCTAGGTACTAGCGGGCACTTTCCAGCCTGGCCGAGGCAAACAACCTCCAGAGATGTCACAGAGCCTAAGTGGAGCACAGATGCTCAAAAGCAGCAAAGCTGAAGAGCCTGGCTCAGCTTCACTAGTGTGCAATTGACTGAGTGCGAAAAACAAGGCAGCAGAGCACCGGGCTTCTGGGCGCTGTGAAGGCAATTGCCAAAACCAGGCAGCTGCTCCTTCCCAAGCACAGGCAGCTGCCTATGTTCTTGCTTGTCGACAAACTCACCGCTGCCCTTCTTTTCAGCAGCTGCCACCGTCTTCTGTGCATCTCGGAGCCTCTGGCGACGAGCAAGACTTGCCAAGGTGGGACGCATCAGGACCAAGTCAAAACCCAGGCAAGTTGTCCTGGAACGCTTTCCATTCGCTTGCCGAGAGTGAATTCAACAGGCAGGAGAGCGGCAGCCACCGTCCTCCGGCAGTCGGAAGGCTTCGCACACAAGCCCGCTTCTTTGCGGCTTCGTTCTTCGCCTCTTCCAAGCAACCGCGATCCCTGCTTCTCGGAGGCGAAGAAGCGGCTAATTCGCGCACAGCTCAGTAGAGCGCCAGCGGAGAACTCCGGAGCGCCTCTTCAAGCCGAAAGACGCCGGGAAGCGGCACTTTCCTCCGGATAGCTCCGGAGCCGCGCTTCTGCTTCTCTAGTCATCTCTAGCTTAGCGAAAAGCTTTCCCACTCCATTTGGCAAGGGGAGAGTGTACCTACACTGCACACTAACCGCGGTTTGCAAAGAAAGAGGATTTGCTGCACATTCCAAGGACACGGCTCTTTCCGAGGCAATCTGCAACCTGCTGTCAGATGGAAGTGCTCTCTGCCCTCTCCTGCCAGCTCTAGGTACTAGCGGGCACTTTCCAGCCTGGCCGAGGCAAACAACCTCCAGAGATGTCACAGAGCCTAAGTGGAGCACAGATGCTCAAAAGCAGCAAAGCTGAAGAGCCTGGCTCAGCTTCACTAGTGTGCAATTGACTGAGTGCGAAAAACAAAGCAGCAGAGCACCGGGCTTCTGGGCGCTGTGAAGGCAATTGCCAAAACCAGGCAGCTGCTCCTTCCCAAGCACAGGCAGCTGCCTATGTTCTTGCTTGTCGACAAACTCACCGCTGCCCTTCTTTTCAGCAGCTGCCACCGTCTTCTGTGCATCTCGGAGCCTCTGGCGACGAGCAAGACTTGCCAAGGTGGGACGCATCAGGACCAAGTCAAAACCCAGGCAAGTTGTCCTGGAACGCTTTCCATTCGCTTGCCGAGAGTGAATTCAACAGGCAGGAGAGCGGCAGCCACCGTCCTCCGGCAGTCGGAAGGCTTCGCACACAAGCCCGCTTCTTTGCGGCTTCGTTCTTCGCCTCTTCCAAGCAACCGCGATCTCTGCTTCTCGGAGGCGCAGAAGCGGCTAATTCGCGCACAGCTCAGCAGAGCGCCAGCGGAGCGCTCCGGAGCGCCTCTTCAAGCCGAAAGACGCCGGGGAAGCGGCACTTTCCTCCGGATAGCTCCGGAGCCGCGCTTCTGCTTCTCTAGTCATCTCTATCTCAGCGAAAAGCTTTCCCACTCCATTTGACAAGGGGAGAGCGTACCTACACTGCACACTAACCGCGGTTTGCAAAGAAAGAGGATTTGCTGCACATTCCAAGGACACGGCTCTTTCCGAGGCAATCTGCAACCTGCTGTCAGATGGAAGTGCTCTCTGCCCTCTCCTGCCCAGCTCTAGGTACTAGCGGGCACTTTCCAGCCTGGCCGAGGCAAACAACCTCGAGAGATGTCACAGAGCATAAGTGGAGCACAGATGCTCAAAAGCAGCAAAGCTGAAGAGCCTGGCTCAGCTTGACTAGTGTGCAATTGACTGACTGCGAAAAACAAAGCAGCAGAGCACCGGGGCTTCTGGGCGCTGTGAAGGCAATTGCCAAAACCAGGCAGCTGCTCCTTCCCAAGCACAGGCAGCTTGCCTATGTTCTTGCTTGTCGACACACTCACCGCTGCCCTTCTTTTCAGCAGCTGCCACCGTCCTTCTGTGCATCTCGGAGCCTCTGGCGACGAGCAAGACTTGCCAAGGTGGGACGCATCAGGACCAAGTCAAAACCCAGGCAAGTTGTCCTGGAACGCTTTCCATTCGCTTGCCGAGAGTGAATTCAAGAGGCAGGAGAGCGGGCAGCCACCGTCCTCCAGCAGTCTGAAGGCTTCGCACACAAGCCCGCTTCTTTGCGGCTTCGTTCTTCGCCTCTTCCAAGCAACCGCGATCCCTGCTTCTCGGAGGCGAAGAAGCGGCTAATTCGCGCACAGCTCAGTAGAGCGGCAGCGGAGCGCTCCGGAGTGCCGCTTCAAGCCGAAAGACATCGGGAAGCGGCACTTTCCTCCGGATAGCTCCGGAGCCGCGCTTCTGCTTCTCTAGTCATCTCTATCTCAGCGAAAAGCTTTCCCACTCCATTTGACAAGGGGAGAGCGTACCTGCACTGCACACTAACCGCGGTTTGCAAAGAAAGAGGATTTGCTGCACATTCCAAGGGACACGGCTCTTTCCGAGGCAATCTGCAACCTGCTGTCAGATGGAAGTGCTCTCTGCCCTCTCCTGCCCAGCTCTAGGTACTAGCGGGCACTTTCCAGCCTGGCCGAGGCAAACAACCTCGAGAGATGTCACAGAGCATAAGTGGAGCACAGATGCTCAAAAGCAGCAAAGCTGAAGAGCCTGGCTCAGCTTCACTAGTGTGCAATTGACTGACTGCGAAAAACAAAGCAGCAGAGCACCGGGCTTCTGGGCGCTGTGAAGGCAATTGCCAAAACCAGGCAGCTGCTCCTTCCCAAGCACAGGCAGCTGCCTATGTTCTTGCTTGTCGACAAACTCACCGCTGCCCTTCTTTTCAGCAGCTGCCACCGTCTTCTGTGCATCTCGGAGCCTCTGGCGACGAGCAAGACTTGCCAAGGTGGGAGGCATCAGGACCAAGTCAAAACCCAGGCAAGTTGTCCTGGAACGCTTTCCATTCGCTTGCCGAGAGTGAATTCAAGAGGCAGGAGAGCGGCAGCCACCGTCCTCCAGCAGTCTGAAGGCTTCGCACACAAGCCCGCTTCTTTGCGGCTTCGTTCTTCGCCTCTTCCAAGCAACCGCGATCCCTGCTTCTCGGAGGCGAAGAAGCGGCTAATTCGCGCACAGCTCAGTAGAGCGGCAGCGGAGCGCTCCGGAGTGCCGCTTCAAGCCGAAAGACATCGGGAAGCGGCACTTTCCTCCGGATAGCTCCGGAGCCGCGCTTCTGCTTCTCTAGTCATCTCTATCTCAGCGAAAAGCTTTCCCACTCCATTTGACAAGGGGAGAGCGTACCTGCACTGCACACTAACCGCGGTTTGCAAAGAAAGAGGATTTGCTGCACATTCCAAGGACACGGCTCTTTCCGAGGCAATCTGCAACCTGCTGTCAGATGGAAGTGCTCTCTGCCCTCTCCTGCCCAGCTCTAGGTACTAGCGGGCACTTTCCAGCCTGGCCGAGGCAAACAACCTCCAGAGATGTCACAGAGCCTAAGTGGAGCACAGATGCTCAAAAGCAGCAAAGCTGAAGAGCCTGGCTCAGCTTCACTAGTGTGCAATTGACTGACTGCGAAAAACAAAGCAGCAGAGCACCGGGCTTCTGGGCGCTGTGAAGGCAATTGCCAAAACCAGGCAGCTGCTCCTTCCCAAGCACAGGCAGCTGCCTATGTTCTTGCTTGTCGACAAACTCACCGCTGCCCTTCTTTTCAGCAGCTGCCACCGTCTTCTGTGCATCTCGGAGCCTCTGGCGACGAGCAAGACTTGCCAAGGTGGGACGCATCAGGACCAAGTCAAAACCCAGGCAAGTTGTCCTGGAACGCTTTCCATTCGCTTGCCGAGAGTGAATTCAACAGGCAGGAGAGCGGCAGCCACCGTCCTCCGGCAGTCGGAAGGCTTGGCACACAAGCCCGCTTCTTTGCGGCTTCGCTCTTCGCCTCTTCCAAGCAACCGCGATCTCTGCTTCTCGGAGGCGAAGAAGCGGCTAATTCGCGCACAGCTCAGTAGAGCGGCAGCGGAGCGCTCCGGAGTGCCGCTTCAAGCCGAAAGACATCGGGAAGCGGCACTTTCCTCCGGATAGCTCCGGAGCCGCGCTTCTGCTTCTCTAGTCATCTCTATCTCAGCGAAAAGCTTTCCCACTCCATTTGACAAGGGGAGAGCGTACCTGCACTGCACACTAACCGCGGTTTGCAAAGAAAGAGGATTTGCTGCACATTCCAAGGACACGGCTCTTTCCGAGGCAATCTGCAACCTGCTGTCAGATGGAAGTGCTCTCTGCCCTCTCCTGCCCAGCTCTAGGTACTAGCGGGCACTTTCCAGCCTGGCCGAGGCAAACAACCTCCAGAGATGTCACAGAGCATAAGTGGAGCACAGATGCTCAAAAGCAGCAAAGCTGAAGAGCCTGGCTCAGCTTCACTAGTGTGCAATTGACTGACTGCGAAAAACAAAGCAGCAGAGCACCGGGCTTCTGGGCGCTGTGAAGGCAATTGCCAAAACCAGGCAGCTGCTCCTTCCCAAGCACAGGCAGCTGCCTATGTTCTTGCTTGTCGACAAACTCACCGCTGCCCTTCTTTTCAGCAGCTGCCACCGTCTTCTGTGCATCTCGGAGCCTCTGGCGACGAGCAAGACTTGCCAAGGTGGGACGCATCAGGACCAAGTCAAAACCCAGGCAAGTTGTCCTGGAACGCTTTCCATTCGCTTGCCGAGAGTGAATTCAAGAGGCAGGAGACGGGAGCCACCGTCCTCCGGCAGTCGGAAGGCTTCACACACAAGCCCGCTTCTTTGCGGCTTCGTTCTTCGCCTCTTCCAAGCAACCGCGATCTCTGCTTCTCGGAGGCGCAGAAGCGGCTAATTCGCGCACAGCTCAGCAGAGCGCCAGCGGAGCACTCCGGAGCGCCTCTTCAAGCCGAAAGACGCCGGGAAGTGGCACTTTCCTCCGGATAGCTCCGGAGCCGCGCTTCTGCTTCTCTAGTCATCTCTAGCTTAGCGAAAAGCTTTCCCACTCCATTTGGCAAGGGGAGAGTGTACCTACACTGCACACTCACCGCGGTTTGCAAAGAAGAGGATTTGCTGCACATTCCAAGGACACGGCTCTTTCCGAGGCAATCTGCAACCTGCTGTCAGATGGAAGTGCTCTCTGCCCTCTCCTGCCCAGCTCTAGGTACTAGCGGGCACTTGCCAGCCTGGCCGAGGCAAACAACCTCCAGAGATGTCACAGAGCCTAAGTGGAGCACAGATGCTCAAAAGCAGCAAAGCTGAAGAGCCTGGCTCAGCTTCACTAGTGTGCAATTGACTGACTGCGAAAAAACAAAGCAGCAGAGCACCGGGCTTCTGGGCGCTGTGAAGGCAATTGCCAAAACCAGGCAGCTGCTCCTTCCCAAGCACAGGCAGCTGCCTATGTTCTTGCTTGTCGACAAACTCACCGCTGCCCTTCTTTTCAGCAGCTGCCACCGTCTTCTGTGCATCTCGGAGCCTCTGGCGACGAGCAAGACTTGCCAAGGTGGGACGCATCAGGACCAAGTCAAAACCCAGGCAAGTTGTCCTGGAACGCTTTCCATTCGCTTGCCGAGAGTGAATTCAAGAGGCAGGAGAGCGGCAGCCACCGTCCTCCAGCAGTCGGAAGGCTTCGCACACAAGCCCGCTTCTTTGCGGCTTCGTTCTTCGCCTCTTCCAAGCAACCGCGATCCCTGCTTCTCGGAGGCGAAGAAGCGGCTAATTCGCGCACAGCTCAGTAGAGCGGCAGCGGAGCGCTCCGGAGTGCCGCTTCAAGCCGAAAGACATCGGGAAGCGGCACTTTCCTCCGGATAGCTCCGGAGCCGCGCTTCTGCTTCTCTAGTCATCTCTATCTCAGCGAAAAGCTTTCCCACTCCATTTGACAAGGGGAGAGCGTACCTGCACTGCACACTAACCGCGGTTTGCAAAGAAAGAGGATTTGCTGCACATTCCAAGGACACGGCTCTTTCCGAGGCAATCTGCAACCTGCTGTCAGATGGAAGTGCTCTCTGCCCTCTCCTGCCCAGCTCTAGGTACTAGCGGGCACTTTCCAGCCTGGCCGAGGCAAACAACCTCCAGAGATGTCACAGAGCCTAAGTGGAGCACAGATGCTCAAAAGCAGCAAAGCTGAAGAGCCTGGCTCAGCTTCACTAGTGTGCAATTGACTGACTGCGAAAAACAAAGCAGCAGAGCACCGGGCTTCTGGGCGCTGTGAAGGCAATTGCCAAAACCAGGCAGCTGCTCCTTCCCAAGCACAGGCAGCTGCCTATGTTCTTGCTTGTCGACAAACTCACCGCTGCCCTTCTCTTCAGCAGCTGCCACCGTCTTCTGTGCATCTCGGAGCCTCTGGCGACGAGCAAGACTTGCCAAGGTGGGACGCATCAGGACCAAGTCAAAACCCAGGCAAGTTGTCCTGGAACGCTTTCCATTCGCTTGCCGAGAGTGAATTCAAGAGGCAGGAGAGCGGCAGCCACCGTCCTCCAGCAGTCGGAAGGCTTCGCACACAAGCCCGCTTCTTTGCGGCTTCGTTCTTCGCCTCTTCCAAGCAACCGCGATCCCTGCTTCTCGGAGGCGAAGAAGCGGCTAATTCGCGCACAGCTCAGTAGAGCGGCAGCGGAGCGCTCCGGAGTGCCGCTTCAAGCCGAAAGACATCGGGAAGCGGCACTTTCCTCCGGATAGCTCCGGAGCCGCGCTTCTGCTTCTCTAGTCATCTCTATCTCAGCGAAAAGCTTTCCCACTCCATTTGACAAGGGGAGAGCGTACCTGCACTGCACACTAACCGCGGTTTGCAAAGAAAGAGGATTTGCTGCACATTCCAAGGACACGGCTCTTTCCGAGGCAATCTGCAACCTGCTGTCAGCTGGAAGTGCTCTCTGCCCTCTCCTGCCCAGCTCTAGGTACTAGCGGGCACTTCCCAGCCTGGGCGAGGCAAACAACCTCAAGAGCTGTCACAGAGCCTAAGTGGAGCACAGATGCTCAAAAGCAGCAAAGCTGAAGAGCCTGGCTCAGCTTCACTAGTGTGCAATTGACTGAGTGCGAAAAACAAAGCAGCAGAGCACCGGGCTTCTGGGCGCTGTGAAGGCAATTGCCAAAACCAGGCAGCTGCTCCTTCCCAAGCACAGGCAGCTGCCTATGTTCTTGCTTGTCGACAAACTCACCGCTGCCCTTCTTTTCAGCAGCTGCCACCGTCTTCTGTGCATCTCGGAGCCTCTGGCGACGAGCAAGACTTGCCAAGGTGGGACGCATCAGGACCAAGTCAAAACCCAGGCAAGTTGTCCTGGAACGCTTTCCATTCGCTTGCCGAGAGTGAATTCAACAGGCAGGAGAGCGGCAGCCACCGTCCTCCGGCAGTCGGAAGGCTTCGCACACAAGCCCGCTTCTTTGCGGCTTCGTTCTTCGCCTCTTCCAAGCAACCGCGATCTCTGCTTCTCGGAGGCGCAGAAGCGGCTAATTCGCGCACAGCTCAGCAGAGCGCCAGCGGAGCGCTCCGGAGCGCCTCTTCAAGCCGAAAGACGCCGGGAAGCGGCACTTTCCTCCGGATAGCTCCGAGCCGCGCTTCTGCTTCTCTAGTCATCTCTAGCTTAGCGAAAAGCTTTCCCACTCCATTTGGCAAGGGGAGAGTGTACCTACACTGCACACTCACCGCGGTTTGCAAAGAAAGAGGATTTGCTGCACATTCCAAGGACACGGCTCTTTCCGAGGCAATCTGCAACCTGCTGTCAGATGGAAGTGCTCTCTGCCCTCTCCTGCCCAGCTCTAGGTACTTAGCGGGCACTTGCCAGCCTGGCCGAGGCAAACAACCTCCAGAGATGTCACAGAGCCTAAGTGGAGCACAGATGCTCAAAAGCAGCAAAGCTGAAGAGCCTGGCTCAGCTTCACTAGTGTGCAATTGACTGACTGCGAAAAACAAAGCAGCAGAGCACCGGGCTTCTGGGCGCTGTGAAGGCAATTGCCAAAACCAGGCAGCTGCTCCTTCCCAAGCACAGGCAGCTGCCTATGTTCTTGCTTGTCGACAAACTCACCGCTGCCCTTCTTTTCAGCAGCTGCCACCGTCTTCTGTGCATCTCGGAGCCTCTGGCGACGAGCAAGACTTGCCAAGGTGGGACGCATCAGGACCAAGTCAAAACCCAGGCAAGTTGTCCTGGAACGCTTTCCATTCGCTTGCCGAGAGTGAATTCAAGAGGCAGGAGAGCGGCAGCCACCGTCCTCCGGCAGTCGGAAGGCTTCGCACACAAGCCCGCTTCTTTGCGGCTTCGTTCTTCGCCTCTTCCAAGCAACCGCGATCTCTGCTTCTCGGAGGCGCAGAAAGCGGCTAATTCGCGCACAGCTCAGCAGAGCGCCAGCGGAGCACTCCGGAGCGCCTCTTCAAGCCGAAAGACGCCGGGAAGCGGCACTTTCCTCCGGATAGCTCCGGAGCCGCGCTTCTGCTTCTCTAGTCATCTCTAGCTTAGCGAAAAGCTTTCCCACTCCATTTGGCAAGGGGAGAGCGTACCTACACTGCACACTAACCGCGGTTTGCAAAGAAAGAGGATTTGCTGCACATTCCAAGGACACGGCTCTTTCCGAGGCAATCTGCAACCTGCTGTCAGCTGGAAGTGCTCTCTGCCCTCTCCTGCCCAGCTCTAGGTACTAGCGGGCACTTTCCAGCCTGGCCGAGGCAAACAACCTCGAGAGATGTCACAGCCTAAGTGGAGCACAGATGCTCAAAAGCAGCAAAGCTGAAGAGCCTGGCTCAGCTTCACTAGTGTGCAATTGACTGACTGCGAAAAACAAAGCAGCAGAGCACCGGGCTTCTGGGCGCTGTGAAGGCAATTGCCAAAACCAGGCAGCTGCTCCTTCCCAAGCACAGGCAGCTGCCTATGTTCTTGCTTGTCGACAAACTCACGGCTGCCTTTCTTTTCAGCAGCTGCCACCGTCTTCGGTGCATCTCGGAGCCTCTGGCGACGAGCAAGACTTGCCAAGGTGGGACGCATCAGGACCAAGTCAAAACCCAGGCAAGTTGTCCTGGAACGCTTTCCATTCGCTTGCCGAGAGTGAATTCAACAGGCAGGAGAGCGGCAGCCACCGTCCTCCGGCAGTCTGAAGGCTTCGCACACAAGCCCGCTTCTTTGCGGCTTCGTTCTTCGCCTCTTCCAAGCAACCGCGATCTCTGCTTCTCGGAGGCGAAGAAGCGGCTAATTCGCGCACAGCTCAGTAGAGCGGCAGCGCAGCGCTCCGGAGCGCCGCTTCAAGCCGAAAGACGCCGGGAAGCGGCACTTTTCTTCCGGATAGCTCCGGAGCCGCGCTTCTGCTTCTCTAGTCATCTCTAGCTTAGCGAAAAGCTTTCCCACTCCATTTGGCAAGGGGAGAGCGTACCTGCACTGCACACTAACCGCGGTTTGCAAAGAAAGAGGATTTGCTGCACATTCCAAGGACACGGCTCTTTCCGAGGCAATCTGCAACCTGCTGTCAGATGGAAGTGCTCTCTGCCCTCTCCTGCCCAGCTCTAGGTACTAGCGGGGCACTTTCCAGCCTGGGCGAGGCAAACAACCTCCAGAGATGTCACAGAGCCTAAGTGGAGCACAGATGCTCAAAAGCAGCAAAGCTGAAGAGCCTGGCTCAGCTTCACTAGTGTGCAATTGACTGACTGCGAAAAACAAAGCAGCAGAGCACCGGGCTTCTGGGCGCTGTGAAGGCAATTGCCAAAACCAGGCAGCTGCTCCTTCCCAAGCACAGGCAGCTGCCTATGTTCTTGCTTGTCGACAAACTCACCGCTGCCCTTCTTTTCAGCAGCTGCCACCGTCTTCTGTGCATCTCGGAGCCTCTGGCGACGAGCAAGACTTGCCAAGGTGGGACGCATCAGGACCAAGTCAAAACCCAGGCAAGTTGTCCTGGAACGCTTTCCATTCGCTTGCCGAGAGTGAATTCAACAGGCAGGAGAGCGGCAGCCACCGTCCTCCGGCAGTCTGAAGGCTTCGCACACAAGCCGCTTCTTTGCGGCTTCGTTCTTCGCCTCTTCCAAGCAACCGCGATCTCTGCTTCTCGGAGGCGAAGAAGCGGCTAATTCGCGCACAGCTCAGTAGAGCGGCAGCGCAGCGCTCCGGAGCGCCGCTTCAAGCCGAAGACGCCGGGAAGCGGCACTTTCCTCCGGATAGCTCCGGAGCCGCGCTTCTGCTTCTCTAGTCATCTCTAGCTTAGCGAAAAGCTTTCCCACTCCATTTGGCAAGGGGAGAGTGTACCTACACTGCACACTAACCGCGGTTTGCAAAGAAAGAGGATTTGCTGCACATTCCAAGGACACGGCTCTTTCCGAGGCAATCTGCAACCTGCTGTCAGATGGAAGTGCTCTCTGCCCTCTCCTGCCCAGCTCTAGGTACTAGCGGGCACTTGCCAGCCTGGCCGAGGCAAACAACCTCCAGAGATTGTCACAGAGCCTAAGTGGAGCACAGATGCTCAAAAGCAGCAAAGCTGAAGAGCCTGGCTCAGCTTCACTAGTGTGCAATTGACTGACTGCGAAAAACAAAGCAGCAGAGCACCGGGCTTCTGGGCGCTGGTGAAGGCAATTGCCAAAACCAGGCAGCTGCTCCTTCCCAAGCACAGGCAGCTGCCTATGTTCTTGCTTGTCGACAAACTCACCGCTGCCCTTCTTTTCAGCAGCTGCCACCGTCTTCTGTGCATCTCGGAGCCTCTGGCGACGAGGCAAGACTTGCCAAGGTGGGACGCATCAGGACCAAGTCAAAACCCAGGCAAGTTGTCCTGGAACACTTTCCATTCGCTTGCCGAGAGTGAATTCAAGAGGCAGGAGAGCGGCAGCCACCGTCCTCCGGCAGTCGGAAGGCTTCGCACACAAGCCGCTTCTTTGCGGCTTCGTTCTTCGCCTCTTCCAAGCAACCGCGATCCCTGCTTCTCGGAGGCGAAGAAGCGGCTAATTCGCGCACAGCTCAGTAGAGCGCCAGCGGAGCGCTCCGGAGTGCCGCTTCAAGCCGAAAGACACGGGAAGCGGCACTTTCCTCCGGATAGCTCCGGAGCCGCGCTTCTGCTTCTCTAGTCATCTCTATCTCAGCGAAAAGCTTTCCCACTCCATTTGGCAAGGGGGAGAGCGTACCTGCACTGCACACTAACCGCGGTTTGCAAAGAAAGAGGATTTGCTGCACATTCCAAGGACACGGCTCTTTCCGAGGCAATCTGCAACCTGCTGTCAGATGGAAGTGCTCTCTGCCCTCTCCTGCCCAGCTCTAGGTACTAGCGGGCACTTTCCAGCCTGGCCGAGGCAAACAACCTCCAGAGATGTCACAGAGCCTAAGTGGAGCACAGATGCTCAAAAGCAGCAAAGCTGAAGAGCCTGGCTCAGCTTCACTAGTGTGCAATTGACTGAGTGCGAAAAACAAAGCAGCAGAGCACCGGGCTTCTGGGCGCTGTGAAGGCAATTGCCCAAAACCAGCAGCTGCTCCTTCCCAAGCACAGGCAGCTGCCTATGTTCTTGCTTGTCGACAAACTCACCGCTGCCCTTCTTTTCAGCAGCTGCCACCGTCTTCTGTGCATCTCGGAGCCTCTGGCGACGAGCAAGACTTGCCAAGGTGGGACGCATCAGGACCAAGTCAAAACCCAGGCAAGTTGTCCTGGAACGCTTTCCATTCGCTTGCCGAGAGTGAATTCAACAGGCAGGAGAGCGGCAGCCACCGTCCTCCGGCAGTCGGAAGGCTTCGCACACAAGCCCGCTTCTTTGCGGCTTCGTTCTTCGCCTCTTCCAAGCAACCGCGATCTCTGCTTCTCGGAGGCGCAGAAGCGGCTAATTCGCGCACAGCTCAGCAGAGCGCCAGCGGAGCGCTCCGGAGCGCCTCTTCAAGCCGAAAGACGCCGGGGAAGCGGCACTTTCCTCCGGATAGCTCCGGAGCCGCGCTTCTGCTTCTCTAGTCATCTCTAGCTTAGCGAAAAGCTTTCCCACTCCATTTGACAAGGGGAGAGCGTACCTACACTGCACACTAACCGCGGTTTGCAAAGAAAGAGGATTTGCTGCACATTCCAAGGACACGGCTCTTTCCGAGGCAATCTGCAACCTGCTGTCAGATGGAAGTGCTCTCTGCCCTCTCCTGCCCAGCTCTAGGTACTAGCGGGCACTTTCCAGCCTGGCCGAGGCAAACAACCTCGAGAGATGTCACAGAGCATAAGTGGAGCACAGATGCTCAAAAGCAGCAAAGCTGAAGAGCCTGGCTCAGCTTCACTAGTGTGCAATTGACTGACTGCGAAAAACAAAGCAGCAGAGCACGGGCTTCTGGGCGCTGTGAAGGCAATTGCCAAAACCAGGCAGCTGCTCCTTCCCAAGCACAGGCAGCTGCCTATGTTCTTGCTTGTCGACAAACTCACCGCTGCCCTTCTTTTCAGCAGCTGCCACCGTCTTCTGTGCATCTCGGAGCCTCTGGCGACGAGCAAGACTTGCCAAGGTGGGAGGCATCAGGACCAAGTCAAAACCCAGGCAAGTTGTCCTGGAACGCTTTCCATTCGCTTGCCGAGAGTGAATTCAAGAGGCAGGAGAGCGGCAGCCACCGTACTCCCAGCAGTCTGAAGGCTTCGCACACAAGCCCGCTTCTTTGCGGCTTCGTTCTTCGCCTCTTCCAAGCAACCGCGATCCCTGCTTCTCGGAGGCGAAGAAGCGGCTAATTCGCGCACAGCTCAGTAGAGCGGCAGCGCAGCGCTCCGGAGTGCCGCTTCAAGCCGAAAGACATCGGGAAGCGGCACTTTCCTCCGGATAGCTCCGGAGCCGCGCTTCTGCTTCTCTAGTCATCTCTATCTCAGCGAAAAGCTTTCCCACTCCATTTGACAAGGGGAGAGCGTACCTGCACTGCACACTAACCGCGGTTTGCAAAGAAAGAGGATTTGCTGCACATTCCAAGGACACGGCTCTTTCCGAGGCAATCTGCAACCTGCTGTCAGCTGGAAGTGCTCTCTGCCCTCTCCTGCCCAGCTCTAGGTACTAGCGGGCACTTTCCAGCCTGGCCGAGGCAAACAACCTCCAGAGATGTCACAGAGCCTAAGTGGAGCACAGATGCTCAAAAAGCAGCAAAGCTGAAGAGCCTGGCTCAGCTTCACTAGTGTGCAATTGACTGACTGCGAAAAACAAAGCAGCAGAGCACCGGGCTTCTGGGCGCTGTGAAGGCAATTGCCAAAACCAGGCAGCTGCTCCTTCCCAAGCACAGGCAGCTGCCTATGTTCTTGCTTGTCGACAAACTCACCGCTGCCCTTCTCTTCAGCAGCTGCCACCGTCTTCTGTGCATCTCGGAGCCTCTGGCGACGAGCAAGACTTGCCAAGGTGGGACGCATCAGGACCAAGTCAAAACCCAGGCAAGTTGTCCTGGAACGCTTTCCCATTCGCTTGCCGAGAGTGAATTCAACAGGCAGGAGAGCGGCAGCCACCGTCCTCCGGCAGTCCGGAAGGCTTGGCACACAAGCCCGCTTCTTTGCGGCTTCGCTCTTCGCCTCTTCCAAGGCAACCGCGATCTCTGCTTCTCGGAGGCGAAGAAGCGGCTAATTCGCAGCACAGCTCAGTAGAGCGGCAGCGGAGCGCTCCGGAGTGCCGCTTCAAGCCGAAAGACATCGGGAAGCGGCACTTTCCTCCGGATAGCTCCGGAGCCGCGCTTCTGCTTCTCTAGTCATCTCTATCTCAGCGAAAGCTTTCCCACTCCATTTGACAAGGGGAGAGCGTACCTGCACTGCACACTAACCGCGGTTTGCAAAGAAAAGAGGATTTGCTGCACATTCCAAGGACACGGCTCTTTCCGAGGCAATCTGCAACCTGCTGTCAGCTGGAAGTGCTCTCTGCCCCTCTCCTGCCCAGCTCTAGGTACTAGCGGGCACTTTCCAGCCTGGGCGAGGCAAACAACCTCAAGAGATGTCACAGAGCCTAAGTGGAGCACAGATGCTCAAAAGCTGCAAAAGCTGAAGAGCCTGGCTCAGCTTCACTAGTGTGCAATTGACTGACTGCGAAAAACAAAGCAGCAGAGCACCGGGGCTTCTGGGCGCTGTGAAGGCAATTGCCAAAACCAGGCAGCTGCTCCTTCCCAAGCACAGGCAGCTGCCTATGTTCTTGCTTGTCGACAAACTCACCGCTGCCCTTCTTTTCAGCAGCTGCCACCGTCTTCTGTGCATCTCGGAGCCTCTGGCGACGAGCAAGACTTGCCAAGGATGGGACGCATCAGGACCAAGTCAAAACCCAGGCAAGTTGTCCTGGAACGCTTTCCATTCGCTTGCCGAGAGTGAATTCAACAGGCAGGAGAGCGGCAGCCACCGTCCCTCGGCAGTCCGGAAGGCTTCGCACACAAGCCCGCTTCTTTGCGGCTTCGTTCTTCGCCTCTTCCAAGCAACCGCGATCTCTGCTTCTCGGAGGCGCAGAGAAGCGGCTAATTCGCGCACAGCTCAAGCAGAGCGCCAGCGGAGCGCTCCGGAGCGCCTCTTCAAGCCGAAAGACGCCGGGAGGGAAGCGGCACTTTCCTCCGGATAGCTCCGGAGCCGCGCTTCTGCTTCTCTAGTCATCTCTAGCTTAGCGAAAAGCTTTCCCACTCCATTTGGCAAGGGGAGAGCGTACCTACCACTGCACACTCACCGCGGTTTGCAAAGAAAGAGGATTTGCTCACATTCCAAGGACACGGCTCTTTCCGAGGCAATCTGCAACCTGCTGTCAGATGGAAAGTGCTCTCTGCCCTCCTCCTGCCCAGCTCTAGGTACTAGCGGGCACTTGCCAGCCTGGCCGAGGCAAACAAACCTCCAGAGATGTCACAGAGCCTAAGTGGGAGCACAGATGCTCAAAAGCAGCAAAGCTGAAGGAGCCTGGCTCAGCTTCACTAGTGTGCAATTGACTGACTGCGAAAAACAAAGCAGCAGAGCACCGGGCTTCTGGGGCGCTGTGAAGGCAATTGCCAAAACCAGGCAGCTGCTCCTTCCCAAGCACAGGCAGCTGCCTATGTTCTTGCTTGTCGACAAACTCACCGCAGCCCTTCTCTTCAGCAGCTGCCACCGTCTTCTGTGCATCTCGGAGCCTCTGGCGACGAGCAAGACTTGCCAAGGTGGGACGCATCAGGACCAAGTCAAAACACCAGGCAAGTTGTCCTGGAACGCTTTCCATTCGCTTGCCGAGAGTGAATTCAACAGGCAGGAGAGCGGCAGCCACCGTCCTCCGGCAGTCGGAAGGCTTGGCACACAAGCCCGCTTCTTTGCGGCTTCGCTCTTCGCCTCTTCAAGCAACCGCGATCTCTGCTTCTCGGAGGCGAAGAAGCGGCTAATCGCGCACAGCTCAGTAGAGCGGCAGCGGAGCGCTCCGGAGTGCCGCTTCAAGCGAAAGACATCGGGAAGCGGCACTTTCCTCCGGATAGCTCCGGAGCCGCGCTTCTGCTTCTCTAGTCATCTCTATCTCAGCGAAAAGCTTTCCCACTCCATTTGGCAAGGGAGAGAGCGTACCTGCACTGCACACTAACCGCGGTTTGCAAAGAAAGAGGATTTGCTGCACATTCCAAGGACACGGCTCTTTCCGAGGCAATCTGCAACCTGCTGTCAGCTGGAAGTGCTCTCTGCCCTCTCCTGCCCAGCTCTAGGTACTAGCGGGGCACTTTCCAGCCTGGGCGAGGCAAACAACCTCAAGAGATGTCACAGAGCCTAAGTGGAGCACAGATGCTCAAAAGCAGCAAAGCTGAAGAGCCTGGCTCAGCTTCACTAGTGTGCAATTGACTGACTGCGAAAACAAAGCAGCAGAGCACCGGGCTTCTGGGCGCTGTGAAGGCAATTGCCAAAACCAGGCAGCTGCTCCTTCCCAAGCACAGGCAGCTGCCTATGTTCTTGCTTGTCGACAAACTCACCGCTGCCCTTCTTTTCAGCAGCTGCCACCGACTTCTGTGCATCTCGGAGCCTCTGGCGACGAGCAAGACTTGCCAAGGTGGGAGGCATCAGGACCAAGTCAAAACCCAGGCAAGTTGTCCTGGAACGCTTTCCATTCGCTTGCCGAGAGTGAATTCAACAGGCAGGAGAGCGGCAGCCACCGTCCTCCGGCAGTCCGGAAGGCTTCGCACACAAGCCCGCTTCTTTGCGGCTTCGTTCTTCGCCTCTTCCAAGCAACCGCGATCTCTGCTTCTCGGAGGCGCAGAAGCGGCTAATTCGCGCACAGCTCAGCAGAGCGCCAGCGGAGCACTCCGGAGCGCCTCTTCAAGCCGAAAGACCGCCGGGAAGCGGCACTTTCCCTCCGGATAGCTCCGGAGCCGCGCTTCTGCTTCTCTAGTCATCTCTAGCTTAGCGAAAAGCTTTCCCACTCCATTTGGCAAGGGGAGAGTGTACCTACACTGCACACTCACCGCGGTTTGCAAAGAAAGAGGATTTGCTGCACATTCCAAGGACACGGCTCTTTCCGAGGCAATCTGCAACCTGCTGTCAGATGGAAGTGCTCTCTGCCCTCTCCTGCCCAGCTCTAGGTACTAGCGGGCACTTGCCAGCCTGGCCGAGGCAAACAACCTCCAGAGATGTCACAGAGCCTAAGTGGAGCACAGATGCTCAAAAGCAGCAAAGCTGAAGAGCCTGGCTCAGCTTCACTAGTGTGCAATTGACTGACTGCGAAAAACAAAGCAGCAGAGCACCGGGCTTCTGGCGCTGTGAAGGCAATTGCCAAAACCAGGCAGCTGCTCCTTCTCAAGCACAGGCAGCTGCCTATGTTCTTGCTTGTCGACAAACTCACCGCTGCCCTTCTTTTCAGCAGCTGCCACCGTCTTCTGTGCATCTCGGAGCCTCTGGCGACGGAGCAAGACTTGCCAAGGTGGGACGCATCAGGACCAAGTCAAAACCCAGGCAAGTTGTCCTGGAACGCTTTCCATTCGCTTGCCGAAGAGTGAATTCAAGAGGCAGGAGAGCGGCAGCCCACCGTCCTCCAGCAGTCTGAAGGCTTCGCACACAAGCCCGCTTCTTTGCGGCTTCGTTCTTCGCCTCTTCAAGCAACCGCGATCCCTGCTTCTCGGAGGCGAAGAAGCGGCTAATTCGCGCACAGCTCAGTAGAGCGGCAGCGGAGCGCTCCGGAGTGCCGCTTCAAGCCGAAAAGACATCGGGAAGCGGCACTTTCCTCCGGATAGCTCCGGAGCCGCGCTTCTGCTTCTCCTAGTCATCTCTATCTCAGCGAAAAAGCTTTCCCACTCCATTTGACAAGGGGAGAGCGTACCTGCACTGCAACTAACCGCGGTTTGCAAAGAAAGAGGATTTGCTGCACATTCCAAGGACACGGGCTCTTTCCGAGGCAATCTGCAACCTGCTGTCAGCTGGAGAAGTGCTCTCTGCCCTCTCCTGCCCAGCTCTAGGTACTAGCGGGCACTTTCCAGCCTGGCCGAGGCAAACAACCTCCAGAGATGTCACAGAGCCTAAGTGGAGCACAGATGCTCAAAAAGCAGCAAAGCTGAAGAGCCTGGCTCAGCTTCACTAGTGTGCAATTGACTGACTGCGAAAAACAAAGCAGCAGAGCACCGGGCTTCTGGGCGCTGTGAAGGGCAATTGCCAAAACCAGGCAGCTGCTCCTTCCCAAGCACAGGCAGCTGCCTATGTTCTTGCTTGTCGACAAACTCACCGCTTGCCCTTCTCTTCAGCAGCTGCCACCGTCTTCTGTGCATCTCGGAGCCTCTGGCGACGAGCAAGACTTGCCAAGGTGGGACGCATCAGGACCAAGTCAAAACCCAGGCAAGTTGTCTGGAACGCTTTCCATTCGCTTGCCGAGAGTGAATTCAAGAGGCAGGAGACGGGAGCCACCGTCCTCCGGCAGTCTGAAGGCTTCACACACAAGCCCGCTTCTTTGCGGCTTCGTTCTTCGCCTCTTCCAAGCAACCGCGATCCCTGCTTCTCGGAGGCGAAGAGCGGCTAATTCGCGCACAGCTCAGTTAGAGCGGCAGCGGAGCGCTCCGGAGTGCCGCTTCAAGCCGAAGACATCGGGAAGCGGCACTTTCCTCCGGATAGCTCCGGAGCCGCGCTTCTGCTTCTCTAGTCATCTCTATCTCAGCGAAAAGCTTTCCCACTCCATTTGACAAGGGGAGAGCGTACCTGCACTGCACACTACCGCGGTTTGCAAAGAAAGAGGATTTGCTGCACATTCCAAGGGACACGGCTCTTTCCGAGGCAATCTGCAACCTGCTGTCAGCTGGAAGTGCTCTCTGCCCTCTCCTGCCCAGCTCTAGGTACTAGCGGGCACTTTCCAGCCTGGCCGAGGCAAACAACCTCCAGAGATGTCACAGAGCCTAAGTGGAGCACAGATGCTCAAAAGCAGCAAAGCTGAAGAGCCTGGCTCAGCTTCACTAGTGTGCAATTGACTGACTGCGAAAAACAAAGCAGCAGAGCACCGGGCTTCTGGGCGCTGTGAAGGCAATTGCCAAAACCAGGCAGCTGCTCTTCCCAAGCACAGGCAGCTGCCTATGTTCTTGCTTGTCGACAAACTCACCGCTGCCCTTCTTTTCAGCAGCTGCCACCGTCTTCTGTGCATCTCGGAGCCTCTGGCGGACGAGCAAGACTTGCCAAGGTGGGACGCATCAGGACCAAGTCAAAACCCAGGCAAGTTGTCCTGGAACGCTTTCCATTCGCTTGCCCGAGAGTGAATTCAAGAGGCAGGAGACGGGAGCCACCGTCCTCCGGCAGTCTGAAGCTTCACACACAAGCCCGCTTCTTTGCGGCTCGTTCTTCGCCTCTTCCAAGCAACCGCGATCTCTGCTTCTCGGAGGCGCAGAAGCGGCTAATTCGCGCACAGCTCAGCAGAGCGCCAGCGGAGCACTCCGGAGCGCCTCTTCCAGCCGAAAGACGCCGGGAAGCGGCACTTCCTCCGGATAGCTCCGGAGCCGCGCTTCTGCCTTCTCTAGTCATCTCTAGCTTAGCGAAAAGCTTTCCCACTCCATTTGGCAAGGGGAGAGTGTACCTACACTGCACACTCACCGCGGTTTGCAAAGAAAGAGGATTTGCTGCACATTCCAAGGACACGGCTCTTTCCGAGGCAATCTGCAACCTGCTGTCAGATGGAAGTGCTCTCTGCCCTCTCCTGCCCAGCTCTAGGTACTAGCGGGGCACTTTCCAGCCTGGCCGAGGCAAACAACCTCCAGAGATGTCACAGAGCCTAAGTGGAGCACAGATGCTCAAAAGCAGCAAAGCTGAAGAGCTGGCTCAGCTTCACTAGTGTGCAATTGACTGACTGCGAAAAAACTAGCAGCAGAGCACCGGGCTTCTGGGCGCTGTGAAGGCAATTGCCCAAAACCAGGCAGCTGCTCCTTCCCCAAGCACAGGCAGCTGCCTATGTTCTTGCTTGTCGACAAACTCACCGCTGCCCTTCTTTTCAGCAGCTGCCACCGTCTTCTGTGCTTCTCGGAGCCTCTGGCGACGAGCAAGACTTGCCAAGGTGGGACGCATCAGGACCAAGTCAAAACCCAGGCAAGTTGTCCTGGAACGCTTTCCATTCGCTTGCCGAGGAGTGGAATTCAACAGGCAGGAGAGCGGCAGCCACCGTCCTCCAGCAGTCGGAAGGCTTCGCACACAAGCCCGCTTCTTTGCGGCTTCGTTCTTCGCCTCTTCCAAGCAACTGCGATCCCTGCTTCTCGGAGGCGAAGAAGCGGCTAATTTCCGCGCACAGCTCAGTAGAGCGGCAGCGGAGCGCTCCGGAGTGCCGCTTCAAGCCGAAAGACATCGGGAAGCGGCACTTTCCCCGGATAGCTCCGGAGCCCGCGCTTCTGCTTCTCTAGTCCATCTCTATCTCAGCGAAAAGCTTTCCCACTCCATTTGACAAGGGGGGAGAGCGTACCTGCACTGCACACTAACCGCGGTTTGCAAAGAAAGAGGATTTGCTGCACATTCCAAGGACACGGCTCTTTCGAGGCAATCTGCAACCTGCTGTCAGCTGGAAGTGCTCTCTGCCCTCTCCTGCCCAGCTCTAGGTACTAGCGGGCACTTCCCAGCCCTGGGCGAGGCAAACAACCTCAAGAGCTGTCACAGAGCCTAAGTGGAGCACAGATGCTCAAAAGCAGCAAAGCTGAAGAGCCTGGCTCAGCTTCACTAGTGTGCAATTGACTGACTGCGAAAAAACAAAGCAGCAGAGCACCGGGCTTCTGGGCGCTGTGAAGGCAATTGCCAAAACCAGGCAGCTGCTCCTTCCCAAGCACAGGCAGCTGCCTATGTTCTTGCTTGTCGACAAACTCACCGCTGCCCTTCTTTTCAGCAGCTGCCACCGTCTTCTGTGCATCTCGGAGCCTCTGGCGACGAGCAAGACTTGCCAAGGTGGGACGCATCAGGACCAAGTCAAAAACCCAGGCAAGTTGTCCTGGAACGCTTTCCATTCGCTTGCCGAGAGTGAATTCAACAGGCAGGAGAGCGGCAGCCACCGTCCTCCGGCAGTCGGAAGGCTTCGCACACAAGCCCGCTTCTTTGCGGCTTCGTCTTCGCCTCTTCCAAGCAACCGCGATCTCTGCTTCTCGGAGGCGCAGAAGCGGCTAATTCGCGCACAGCTCAGCAGAGCGCCAGCGGAGCGCTCCGGAGCGCCTCTTCAAGCCGAAAGACGCCGGGAAGCGGCACTTTCCCTCCGGATAGCTCCGGAGCCGCGCTTCTGCTTCTCTAGTCATCTCTAGCTTAGCGAAAAGCTTTCCCACTCCATTTGGCAAGGGGAGAGTGTACCTACACTGCACACTCACCGCGGGTTTGCAAAGAAAGAGGATTTGCTGCACATTCCAGGACACGGCTCTTTCCGAGGCAATCTGCACCTGCTGTCAGATGGAAGTGCTCTCTGCCCTCTCCTGCCCAGCTCTAGGTACTAGCGGGCACTTGCCAGCCTGGCCGGGCAAACAACCTCCAGAGATGTCACAGAGCCTAAGTGGAGCACAGATGCTCAAAAGCAGCAAGCTGAAGAGCCTGGCTCAGCTTCACTAGTGTGCAATTGACTGAGTGCGAAAAACAAAGCAGCAGAGCACCGGGCTTCTGGGCGCTGTGAAGGCAATTGCCAAAACCAGGCAGCTGCTCCTTCCCAAGCACAGGCAGCTGCCTATGTTCTTGCTTGTCGACAAACTCACCGCTGCCCTTCTTTTCAGCAGCTGCCACCGTCTTCTGTGCATCTCGGAGCCTCTGGCGACGAGCAAGACTTGCCAAGGTGGGACGCATCAGGACCAAGTCAAAACCCAGGCAAGTTGTCCTGGAACGCTTTCCATTCGCTTGCCGAGAGTGAATTCAAGAGGCAGGAGAGCGGCAGCCACCGTCCTCCGGCAGTCGGAAGGCTTCGCACACAAGCCCGCTTCTTTGCGGCTTCGTTCTTCGCCTCTTCCAAGCAACCGCGATCTCTGCTTCTCGGAGGCGCAGAAGCGGCTAATTCGCGCACAGCTCAGCAGAGCGCCAGCGGAGCACTCCGGAGCGCCTCTTCAAGCCGAAAGACGCCGGGGAAGCGGCACTTTCCTCCGGATAGCTCCGGAGCCGCGCTTCTGCTTCTCTAGTCATCTCTAGCTTAGCGAAAAGCTTTCCCACTCCATTTGGCAAGGGGAGAGCGTACCTACACTGCACACTAACCGCGGTTTGCAAAGAAAGAGGATTTGCTGCACATTCCAAGGACACGGCTCTTTCCGAGGCAATCTGCAACCTGCTGTCAGATGGAAGTGCTCTCTGCCCTCTCCTGCCCAGCTCTAGGTACTAGCGGGCACTTTCCAGCCTGGCCGAGGCAAACAACCTCGAGAGATGTCACAGAGCCTAAGTGGAGCACAGATGCTCAAAAGCAGCAAAGCTGAAAGCCTGGCTCAGCTTCACTAGTGTGCAATTGACTGACTGCGAAAAAACAAAGCAGCAGAGCACCGGGCTTCTGGGCGCTGTGAAGGCAATTGCCAAAACCAGGCAGCTGCTCCTTCCCAAGCACAGGCAGCTGCCTATGTTCTTGCTTGTCGACAAACTCACCGCTGCCCTTCTTTTCAGCAGCTGCCACCGTCTTCTGTGCATCTCGGAGCCTCTGGCGACGAGCAAGACTTGCCAAGGTGGGACGCATCAGGACCAAGTCAAAACCCAGGCAAGTTGTCCTGGAACGCTTTCCATTCGCTTGCCGAGAGTGAATTCAACAGGCAGGAGAGCGGCAGCCACCGTACTCCGGCAGTCTGAAGGCTTCGCACACAAGCCCGCTTCTTTGCGGCTTCGTTCTTCGCCTCTTCCAAGCAACCGCGATCTCTGCTTCTCGGAGGCGAAGAAGCGGCTAATTCGCGGCACAGCTCAGTAGAGCGGCAGCGCAGCGCTCCGGAGCGCCGCTTCAAGCCGAAAGACGCCGGGAAGCGGCACTTTTCTTCCGGATAGCTTCCGGAGCCGCGCTTCTGCTTCTCTAGTCATCTCCTAGCTTAGCGAAAAGCTTTCCCACTCCAGTTGGCAAGGGGAGAGCGTACCTGCACTGCACACTAACCGCGGTTTGCAAAGAAAGAGGATTTGCTGCACATTCCAAGGACACGGCTCTTTCCGAGGCAATCTGCAACCTGCTGTCAGATGGAAGTGCTCTCTGCCCTCTCCTGCCCAGCTCTAGGTACTAGCGGGCTACTTTCCAGCCTGGGCGAGGCAAACAACCTCCAGAGATGTCACAGAGCCTAATGGAGCACAGATGCTCAAAAGCAGCAAAGCTGAAGAGCCTGGCTCAGCTTCACTAGTGTGCCAATTGACTGACTGCGAAAAACAAAGCAGCAGAGCACCGGGCTTCTGGGCGCTGTGAAGGCAATTGCCAAAACCAGGCAGCTGCTCCTTCCCAAGCACAGGCAGCTGCCTATGTTCTTGCTTGTCGACAAACTCCCGCTGCCCTTCTTTTCAGCAGCTGCCACCGTCTTCTGTGCATCTCGGAGCCTCTGGCGACGAGCAAGACTTGCCAAGGTGGGAGGCATCAGGACCAAGTCAAAACCCAGGCAAGTTGTCCTGGAACGCTTTTCCATTCGCTTGCCGAGAGTGAATTCAACAGGCAGGAGAGCGGCAGCCACCGTCCTCCGGCAGTCTGAAGGCTTCGCACACAAGCCCGCTTCTTTGCGGCTTCGTTCTTCGCCTCTTCCAAGCAACCGCGATCTCTGCTTCTCGGAGGCGAAGAAGCGGCTAATTCGCGCACAGCTCAGTAGAGCGGCAGCGCAGCGCTCCGGAGCGCCGCTTCAAGCCGAAAGACGCGGGAAGCGGCACTTTCCTCCGGATAGCTCCGGAGCCGCGCTTCTGCTTCTCTAGTCATCTCTAGCTTAGCGAAAAGCTTTCCCACTCCATTTGGCAAGGGGAGAGTGTACCTACACTGCACACTAACCGCGGTTTGCAAAGAAAGAGGATTTGCTGCACATTCCAAGGACACGGCTCTTTCCGAGGCAATCTGCAACCTGCTGTCAGATGGAAGTGCTCTCTGCCCTCTCCTGCCCAGCTCTAGGTACTAGCGGGCACTTTCCAGCCTGGCCGAGGCAAACAACCTCCAGAGATGTCACAGAGCCTAAGTGGAGCACAGATGCTCAAAAGCAGCAAAGCTGAAGAGCCTGGCTCAGCTTCACTAGTGTGCAATTGACTGACTGCGAAAAACAAAGCAGCAGAGCACCGGGCTTCTGGGGCGCTGTGAAGGCAAATGCCAAAACCAGGCAGCTGCTCCTTCCCAAGCACAGGCAGCTGCCTATGTTCTTGCTTGTCGACAAACTCACCGCTGCCCTTCTTTCAGCAGCTGCCACCGTCTTCTGTGCATCTCGGAGCCTCTGGCGGACGAGCAAGACTTGCCAAGGTGGGACGCATCAGGACCAAGTCAAAACCCAGGCAAGTTGTCCTGGAACACTTTCCATTCGCTTGCCGAGAGTGAATTCAACAGGCAGGAGAGCGGCAGCCACCGTCCTCCGGCAGTCGGAAGGCTTCGCACACAAGCCCGCTTCTTTGCGGCTTCGTTCTTCGCCTCTTCCAAGCAACCGCGATCTCTGCTTCTCGGAGGCCGCAGAAGCGGCTAATTCGCCGCCCCAGCTCAGCAGAGCGCCAGCGGAGCGCTCCGGAGCGCCGCTTCAAGCCGAAAGACGCCGGGAAGCGGCACTTTCCTCCGGATAGCTCCGGAGCCGCGCTTCTGCTTCTCTAGTCATCTCTAGCTTAGCGAAAAGCTTTCCCACTCCATTTGACAAGGGGAAGAGCGTACCTACACTGCACACTAACCGCGGTTTGCAAAGAAAGAGGATTTGCTGCACATTCCAAGGACACGGCTCTTTCCGAGGCAATCTGCAACCTGCTGTCAGATGGAAGTGCTCTCTGCCCTCTCCTGCCCAGCTCTAGGTACTAGCGGGCCACTTTCCAGCCTGGCCGAGGCAAACAACCTCGAGAGATGTCACAGAGCCTAAGTGGAGCACAGATGCTCAAAAGCAGCAAAGCTGAA
>NW_027100179.1:47152-69277 GCF_031753505.1 Anomalospiza imberbis
AGCTGTCAGATGGAAGTGCTCTCTGCCCTCTCCTGCCCAGCTCTAGGTACTAGCGGGCACTTGCCAGCCTGGCCGAGGCAAACAACCTCGAGAGATGTCACAGAGCATAAGTGGAGCACAGATGCTCAAAAGCAGCAAAGCTGAAGAGCCTGGCTCAGCTTCACTAGTGTGCAATTGACTGACTGCGAAAAACAAAGCAGCAGAGCACCGGGCTTCTGGGCGCTGTGAAGGCAATTGCCAAAACCAGGCAGCTGCTCCTTCCCAAGCACAGGCAGCTGCCTATGTTCTTGCTGGTCGACAAAACTCACCGCTGCCTTCTTTTCAGCAGCTGCCACCGTCTTTCTGTGCATCTCGGAGCCTACTGGCGACGAGCAAGACTTGCCAAGGTGGGACGCATCAGGACCCAGTAAAAACCCAGGCAAGTTGTCCTGGAACGCTTTCCATTCGCTTGCCGAGAGTGAATTCAAGAGGCAGGAGAGCGGCAGCCACCGTCCTCCAGCAGTCGGAAGGCTTCGCACGCAAGCCCGCTTCTTTGCGGCTTCGTTCTTCGCCTCTTCCAAGCAACCGCGATCTCTGCCTCTCGGAGGCGAAGAAGCGGCTAATTCGCGCACAGCTCAGTAGAGCGGCAGCGCAGCGCTCCGGAGCGCCGCTTCAAGCCGAAAGGACGCCGGGAAGCGGCACTTTCCTCCGGATAGCTCCGGAGCCGCGCTTCTGCCCTCTCTAGTCGTCCTCTATCTTAGCGAAAAGCTTTCCCACTCCATTTGGCAAGGGGAGAGTGGACCTGCACTGCACACTAACCGCGGTTTGCAAAGAAAGAGGATTTGCTGCACATTCCAAGGACACGGCTCTTTCCGAGGCAATCTGCAACCTGCTGTCAGATGGAAGTGCTCTCTGCCCTCTCCTGCCCAGCTCTAGCTACTAGCGGGCACTTGCCAGCCTGGGGCGAGGCAAACCACCTCGAGAGATGTCACAGAGCATAAGTGGAGCACAGATGCTCAAAAAGCAGCAAAGCTGAAGAGCCTGGCTCAGCTTCACTAGTGTGCAATTGACTGACTGCGAAAAACAAAGCAGCAGAGCACCGGGCTTCTGGGCGCTGTGAAGGCAATTGCCAAAACCAGGCAGCTGCTCCTTCCCAAGCACAGGCAGCTGCCTATGTTCTTGCTTGTCGACAAACTCACTGCTGCCCTTCTTTTCAGCAGCTGCCAACCGTCTTCTGTGCATCTCGGAGCCTCTGGCGACGAGCAAGACTTGCCAAGGTGGGACGCATCAGGACCAAGTCAAAACCAGGCAAGTTGTCCTGGAACGCTTTCCATTCGCTTGCGAGAGTGAATTCAAGAGGCAGGAGAGCGGCAGCCACCGTCCTCCAGCAGTCGGAAGGCTTCGCACACAAGCCCGCTTCTTTGCGGCTTCGTTCCTTCGCCTCTTCCAAGCAACCGCGATCTCTGCTTCTCGGAGACGAAGAAGAGGCTAATTCGCGCACAGCTCAGTAGAGCGGCAGCGCAGCGCTCCGGAGCGCCGCTTCAAGCCGAAAGATGCCGGGAAGCGGCACTTTCCTCCGGATAGCTCCGGAGCCGCGCTTCTGCCTCTCTAGTCGTCTCTATCTTAGCGAAAAGCTTTCCCACTCCATTTGGCAAGGGGAGAGTGGACCTGCACTGCACACTAACCGCGGTTTGCAAAGAAAGAGGATTTGCTGCACATTCCAAGGACACGGCTCTTTCCGAGGCAATCTGCAACCTGCTGTCAGATGGAAGTGCTCTCTGCCCTCTCCTGCCCAGCTCTAGGTACTAGCGGGCACTTGCCAGCCTGGGCGAGGCAAACCACCTCGAGAGATGTCACAGAGCATAAGTGGAGCACAGATGCTCAAAAGCAGCAAAGCTGAAGAGCCTGGCTCAGCTTCACTAGTGTGCAATTGACTGACTGCGAAAAACAAAGCAGCAGAGCACCGGGCTTCTGGGCGCTGTGAAGGCAATTGCCAAAACCAGGCAGCTGCTCCTTCCCAAGCACAGGCAGCTGCCTATGTTCTTGCTTGTCGACAAACTCACCGCTGCCCTTCTTTTCAGCAGCTGCCACCGTCTTCTGTGCATCTCGGAGCCTCTGGCGACGAGCAAGACTTGCCAAGGTGGGACGCATCAGGACCCAGTAAAAACCCAGGCAAGTTGTCCTGGAACGCTTTCCATTCGCTTGCCGAGAGTGAATTCAAGAGGCAGGAGAGCGGCAGCCACCGTCCTCCAGCAGTCGGAAGGCTTCGCACGCAAGCCCGCTTCTTTGCGGCTTCGTTCTTCGCCTCTTCCAAGCAACCGCGATCTCTGCCTCTCGGAGGCGAAGAAGCGGCTAATTCGCGCACAGCTCAGTAGAGCGGCAGCGCAGCGCTCCGGAGCGCCGCTTCAAGCCGAAAGACGCCGGGAAGCGGCACTTTCCTCCGGATAGCTCCGGAGCCGCGCTTCTGCCTCTCTAGTCGTCTCTATCTTAGCGAAAAGCTTTCCCACTCCATTTGGCAAGGGGAGAGTGGACCTGCACTGCACACTAACCGCGGTTTGCAAAGAAAGAGGATTTGCTGCACATTCCAAGGACACGGCTCTTTCCGAGGCAATCTGCAACCTGCTGTCAGATGGAAGTGCTCTCTGCCCTCTCCTGCCCAGCTCTAGGTACTAGCGGGCACTTGCCAGCCTGGGCGAGGCAAACCACCTCGAGAGATGTCACAGAGCATAAGTGGAGCACAGATGCTCAAAAGCAGCAAAGCTGAAGAGCCTGGCTCAGCTTCACTAGTGTGCAATTGACTGACTGCGAAAAACAAAGCAGCAGAGCACCGGGCTTCTGGGCGCTGTGAAGGCAATTGCCAAAACCAGGCAGCTGCTCCTTCCCAAGCACAGGCAGCTGCCTATGTTCTTGCTTGTCGACAAACTCACCGCTGCCCTTCTTTTCAGCAGCTGCCACCGTCTTTCTGTGCATCTCGGAGCCTCTGGCGACGAGCAAGACTTGCCAAGGTGGGACGCATCAGGACCCAGTAAAAACCCAGGCAAGTTGTCATGGAACGCTTTCCATTCGCTTGCCGAGAGTGAATTCAAGAGGCAGGAGAGCGGCAGCCACCGTCCTCCAGCAGTCGGAAGGCTTCGCACGAAAGCCCGCTTCTTTGCGGCTTCGTTCTTCGCCTCTTCCAAGCAACCGCGATCTCTGCCTCTCGGAGGCGAAGAAGAGGCTAATTCGCGCACAGCTCAGTAGAGCGGCAGCGCAGCGCTCCGGAGCGCCGCTTCAAGCCGAAAGACGCCGGGAAGCGGCACTTTCCTCCGGATAGCTCCGGAGCCGCGCTTCTGCCTCTCTAGTCGTCTCTATCTTAGCGAAAAGCTTTCCCACTCCATTTGGCAAGGGGAGAGTGGACCTGCACTGCACACTAACCGCGGTTTGCAAAGAAAGAGGATTTGCTGCACATTCCAAGGACACGGCTCTTTCCGAGGCAATCTGCAACCTGCTGTCAGATGGAAGTGCTCTCTGCCCTCTCCTGCCCAGCTCTAGGTACTAGCGGGCACTTGCCAGCCTGGCCGAGGCAAACCACCTCGAGAGATGTCACAGAGCATAAGTGGAGCACAGATGCTCAAAAGCAGCAAAGCTGAAGAGCCTGGCTCAGCTTCACTAGTGTGCAATTGACTGACTGCGAAAAACAAAGCAGCAGAGCACCGGGCTTCTGGGCGCTGTGAAGGCAATTGCCAAAACCAGGCAGCTGCTCCTTCCCAAGCACAGGCAGCTGCCTATGTTCTTGCTTGTCGACAAACTCACCGCTGCCCTTCTTTTCAGCAGCTGCCACCGTCTTCTGTGCATCTCGGAGCCTCTGGCGACGAGCAAGACTTGCCAAGGTGGGACGCATCAGGACCCAGTAAAAAACCCAGGCAAGTTGTCCTGGAACGCTTTCCATTCGCTTGCCGAGAGTGAATTCAAGAGGCAGGAGAGCGGCAGCCACCGTCCTCCAGCAGTCGGAAGGCTTCGCACGCAAGCCCGCTTCTTTGCGGCTTCGTTCTTCGCCTCTTCCAAGCAACCGCGATCTCTGCCTCTCGGAGGCGAAGAAGCGGCTAATTCGCGCACAGCTCAGTAGAGCGGCAGCGCAGCACTCCGGAGCGCCGCTTCAAGCCGAAAGACGCCGGGAAGCGGCACTTTCCTCCGGATAGCTCCGGAGCCGCGCTTCTGCCTCTCTAGTCGTCTCTATCTTAGCGAAAAGCTTTCCCACTCCATTTGGCAAGGGGAGAGTGGACCTGCACTGCACACTAACCGCGGTTTGCAAAGAAAGAGGATTTGCTGCACATTCCAAGGACACGGCTCTTTCCGAGGCAATCTGCAACCTGCTGTCAGATGGAAGTGCTCTCTGCCCTCTCCTGCCCAGCTCTAGGTACTAGCGGGCACTTGCCAGCCTGGGCGAGGCAAACCACCTCGAGAGATGTCACAGAGCATAAGTGGAGCACAGATGCTCAAAAGCAGCAAAGCTGAAGAGCCTGGCTCAGCTTCACTAGTGTGCAATTGACTGACTGCGAAAAACAAAGCAGCAGAGCACCGGGCTTCTGGGCGCTGTGAAGGCAATTGCCAAAACCAGGCAGCTGCTCCTTCCCAAGCACAGGCAGCTGCCTATGTTCTTGCTTGTCGACAAACTCACCGCTGCCCTTCTTTTCAGCAGCTGCCACCGTCTTCTGTGCATCTCGCAGCCTCTGGCGACGAGCAAGACTTGCCAAGGTGGGACGCATCAGGACCAAGTCAAAACCCAGGCAAGTTGTCCTGGAACGCTTTCCATTCGCTTGCCGAGAGTGAATTCAAGAGGCAGGAGAGCGGCAGCCACCGTCCTCCAGCAGTCGGAAGGCTTCGCACACAAGCCCGCTTCTTTGCGGCTTCGCTCTTCGCCTCTTCCAAGCAACCGCGATCTCTGCCTCTCGGAGGCGAAGAAGCGGCTAATTCGCGCACAGCTCAGTAGAGCGGCAGCGCAGCGCTCCGGAGCGCCGCTTCAAGCCGAAAGACGCCGGGAAGCGGCACTTTCCTCCGGATAGCTCCGGAGCCGCGCTTCTGCCTCTCTAGTCGTCTCTATCTTAGCGAAAAGCTTTCCCACTCCATTTGGCAAGGGGAGAGTGGACCTGCACTGCACACTAACCGCGGTTTGCAAAGAAAGAGGATTTGCTGCACATTCCAAGGACACGGCTCTTTCCGAGGCAATCTGCAACCTGCTGTCAGATGGAAGTGCTCTCTGCCCTCTCCTGCCCAGCTCTAGGTACTAGCGGGCACTTGCCAGCCTGGGCGAGGCAAACCACCTCGAGAGATGTCACAGAGCATAAGTGGAGCACAGATGCTCAAAAGCAGCAAAGCTGAAGAGCCTGGCTCAGCTTGACTAGTGTGCAATTGACTGACTGCGAAAAACAAAGCAGCAGAGCACCGGGCTTCTGGGCGCTGTGAAGGCAATTGCCAAAACCAGGCAGCTGCTCCTTCCCAAGCACAGGCAGCTGCCTATGTTCTTGCTTGTCGACAAACTCACCGCTGCCCTTCTTTTCAGCAGCTGCCACCGTCTTCTGTGCATCTCGGAGCCTCTGGCGACGAGCAAGACTTGCCAAGGTGGGACGCATCAGGACCAAGTCAAAACCCAGGCAAGTTGTCCTGGAACGCTTTCCATTCGCTTGCCGAGAGTGAATTCAAGAGGCAGGAGAGCGGCAGCCACCGTCCTCCAGCAGTCGGAAGGCTTCGCACGCAAGCCCGCTTCTTTGCGGCTTCGTTCTTCGCCTCTTCCAAGCAACCGCGATCTCTGCCTCTCGGAGGCGAAGAAGCGGCTAATTCGCGCACAGCTCAGTAGAGCGGCAGCGCAGCGCTCCGGAGCGCCGCTTCAAGCCGAAAGACGCCGGGAAGCGGCACTTTCCTCCGGATAGCTCCGGAGCCGCGCTTCTGCCTCTCTAGTCGTCTCTATCTTAGCGAAAAGCTTTCCCACTCCATTTGGCAAGGGGAGAGTGGACCTGCACTGCACACTAACCGCGGTTTGCAAAGAAAGAGGATTTGCTGCACATTCCAAGGACACGGCTCTTTCCGAGGCAATCTGCAACCTGCTGTCAGATGGAAGTGCTCTCTGCCCTCTCCTGCCCAGCTCTAGCTACTAGCGGGCACTTGCCAGCCTGGGCGAGGCAAACCACCTCGAGAGATGTCACAGAGCATAAGTGGAGCACAGATGCTCAAAAGCAGCAAAGCTGAAGAGCCTGGCTCAGCTTCACTAGTGTGCAATTGACTGACTGCGAAAAACAAAGCAGCAGAGCACCGGGCTTCTGGGCGCTGTGAAGGCAATTGCCAAAACCAGGCAGCTGCTCCTTCCCAAGCACAGGCAGCTGCCTATGTTCTTGCTTGTCGACAAACTCACCGCTGCCCTTCTTTTCAGCAGCTGCCACCGTCTTCTGTGCATCTCGGAGCCTCTGGCGACGAGCAAGACTTGCCAAGGTGGGACGCATCAGGACCAAGTCAAAACCCAGGCAAGTTGTCCTGGAACGCTTTCCATTCGCTTGCCGAGAGTGAATTCAAGAGGCAGGAGAGCGGCAGCCACCGTCCTCCAGCAGTCGGAAGGCTTGGCACACAAGCCCGCTTCTTTGCGGCTTCGCTCTTCGCCTCTTCCAAGCAACCGCGATCTCTGCCTCTCGGAGGCGAAGAAGCGGCTAATTCGCGCACAGCTCAGTAGAGCGGCAGCGCAGCGCTCCGGAGCGCCGCTTCAAGCCGAAAGACGCCGGGAAGCGGCACTTTCCTCCGGATAGCTCCGGAGCCGCGCTTCTGCCTCTCTAGTCGTCTCTATCTTAGCGAAAAGCTTTCCCACTCCATTTGGCAAGGGGAGAGTGGACCTGCACTGCACACTAACCGCGGTTTGCAAAGAAAGAGGATTTGCTGCACATTCCAAGGACACGGCTCTTTCCGAGGCAATCTGCAACCTGCTGTCAGATGGAAGTGCTCTCTGCCCTCTCCTGCCCAGCTCTAGCTACTAGCGGGCACTTGCCAGCCTGGCCGAGGCAAACCACCTCGAGAGATGTCACAGAGCATAAGTGGAGCACAGATGCTCAAAAGCAGCAAAGCTGAAGAGCCTGGCTCAGCTTCACTAGTGTGCAATTGACTGACTGCGAAAAACAAAGCAGCAGAGCACCGGGCTTCTGGGCGCTGTAAAGGCAATTGCCAAAACCAGGCAGCTGCTCCTTCCCAAGCACAGGCAGCTGCCTATGTTCTTGCTTGTCGACAAACTCACCGCTGCCCTTCTTTTCAGCAGCTGCCACCGTCTTCTGTGCATCTCGGAGCCTCTGGCGACGAGCAAGACTTGCCAAGGTGGGACGCATCAGGACCAAGTCAAAACCCAGGCAAGTTGTCCTGGAACGCTTTCCATTCGCTTGCCGAGAGTGAATTCAAGAGGCAGGAGAGCGGCAGCCACCGTCCTCCAGCAGTCGGAAGGCTTCGCACGCAAGCCCGCTTCTTTGCGGCTTCGTTCTTCGCCTCTTCCAAGCAACCGCGATCTCTGCCTCTCGGAGGCGAAGAAGCGGCTAATTCGCGCACAGCTCAGTAGAGCGGCAGCGCAGCGCTCCGGAGCGCCGCTTCAAGCCGAAAGACGCCGGGAAGCGGCACTTTCCTCCGGATAGCTCCGGAGCCGCGCTTCTGCCTCTCTAGTCGTCTCTATCTTAGCGAAAAGCTTTCCCACTCCATTTGGCAAGGGGAGAGTGGACCTGCACTGCACACTAACCGCGGTTTGCAAAGAAAGAGGATTTGCTGCACATTCCAAGGACACGGCTCTTTCCGAGGCAATCTGCAACCTGCTGTCAGATGGAAGTGCTCTCTGCCCTCTCCTGCCCAGCTCTAGGTACTAGCGGGCACTTGCCAGCCTGGGCGAGGCAAACCACCTCGAGAGATGTCACAGAGCATAAGTGGAGCACAGATGCTCAAAAGCAGCAAAGCTGAAGAGCCTGGCTCAGCTTCACTAGTGTGCAATTGACTGACTGCGAAAAACAAAGCAGCAGAGCACCGGGCTTCTGGGCGCTGTGAAGGCAATTGCCAAAACCAGGCAGCTGCTCCTTCCCAAGCACAGGCAGCTGCCTATGTTCTTGCTTGTCGACAAACTCACCGCTGCCCTTCTTTTCAGCAGCTGCCACCGTCTTCTGTGCATCTCGCAGCCTCTGGCGACGAGCAAGACTTGCCAAGGTGGGACGCATCAGGACCAAGTCAAAACCCAGGCAAGTTGTCCTGGAACGCTTTCCATTCGCTTGCCGAGAGTGAATTCAAGAGGCAGGAGAGCGGCAGCCACCGTCCTCCAGCAGTCGGAAGGCTTCGCACACAAGCCCGCTTCTTTGCGGCTTCGCTCTTCGCCTCTTCCAAGCAACCGCGATCTCTGCCTCTCGGAGGCGAAGAAGCGGCTAATTCGCGCACAGCTCAGTAGAGCGGCAGCACAGCGCTCCGGAGCGCCGCTTCAAGCCGAAAGACGCCGGGAAGCGGCACTTTCCTCCGGATAGCTCCGGAGCCGCGCTTCTGCCTCTCTAGTCGTCTCTATCTTAGCGAAAAGCTTTCCCACTCCATTTGGCAAGGGGAGAGTGGACCTGCACTGCACACTAACCGCGGTTTGCAAAGAAAGAGGATTTGCTGCACATTCCAAGGACACGGCTCTTTCCGAGGCAATCTGCAACCTGCTGTCAGATGGAAGTGCTCTCTGCCCTCTCCTGCCCAGCTCTAGGTACTAGCGGGCACTTGCCAGCCTGGCCGAGGCAAACAACCTCGAGAGATGTCACAGAGCATAAGTGGAGCACAGATGCTCAAAAGCAGCAAAGCTGAAGAGCCTGGCTCAGCTTCACTAGTGTGCAATTGACTGACTGCGAAAAACAAAGCAGCAGAGCACCGGGCGTCTGGGCGCTGTGAAGGCAATTGCCAAAACCAGGCAGCTGCTCCTTCCCAAGCACAGGCAGCTGCCTATGTTCTTGCTGGTCGACAAACTCACCGCTGCCCTTCTTTTCAGCAGCTGCCACCGTCTTCTGTGCATCTCGGAGCCTCTGGCGACGAGCAAGACTTGCCAAGGTGGGACGCATCAGGACCCAGTAAAAACCCAGGCAAGTTGTCCTGGAACGCTTTCCATTCGCTTGCCGAGAGTGAATTCAAGAGGCAGGAGAGCGGCAGCCACCGTCCTCCAGCAGTCGGAAGGCTTCGCACGCAAGCCCGCTTCTTTGCGGCTTCGTTCTTCGCCTCTTCCAAGCAACCGCGATCTCTGCCTCTCGGAGGCGAAGAAGCGGCTAATTCGCGCACAGCTCAGTAGAGCGGCAGCGCAGCGCTCCGGAGCGCCGCTTCAAGCCGAAAGACGCCGGGAAGCGGCACTTTCCTCCGGATAGCTCCGGAGCCGCGCTTCTGCCTCTCTAGTCGTCTCTATCTTAGCGAAAAGCTTTCCCACTCCATTTGGCAAGGGGAGAGTGGACCTGCACTGCACACTAACCGCGGTTTGCAAAGAAAGAGGATTTGCTGCACATTCCAAGGACACGGCTCTTTCCGAGGCAATCTGCAACCTGCTGTCAGATGGAAGTGCTCTCTGCCCTCTCCTGCCCAGCTCTAGCTACTAGCGGGCACTTGCCAGCCTGGGCGAGGCAAACCACCTCGAGAGATGTCACAGAGCATAAGTGGAGCACAGATGCTCAAAAGCAGCAAAGCTGAAGAGCCTGGCTCAGCTTCACTAGTGTGCAATTGACTGACTGCGAAAAACAAAGCAGCAGAGCACCGGGCTTCTGGGCGCTGTGAAGGCAATTGCCAAAACCAGGCAGCTGCTCCTTCCCAAGCACAGGCAGCTGCCTATGTTCTTGCTTGTCGACAAACTCACTGCTGCCCTTCTTTTCAGCAGCTGCCACCGTCTTCTGTGCATCTCGGAGCCTCTGGCGACGAGCAAGACTTGCCAAGGTGGGACGCATCAGGACCAAGTCAAAACCCATGCAAGTTGTCCTGGAACGCTTTCCATTCGCTTGCGAGAGTGAATTCAAGAGGCAGGAGAGCGGCAGCCACCGTCCTCCAGCAGTCGGAAGGCTTCGCACGCAAGCCCGCTTCTTTGCGGCTTCGTTCTTCGCCTCTTCCAAGCAACCGCGATCTCTGCTTCTCGGAGACGAAGAAGAGGCTAATTCGCGCACAGCTCAGTAGAGCGGCAGCGCAGCGCTCCGGAGCGCCGCTTCAAGCCCAAAGATGCCGGGAAGCGGCACTTTCCTCCGGATAGCTCCGGAGCCGCGCTTCTGCCTCTCTAGTCGTCTCTATCTTAGCGAAAAGCTTTCCCACTCCATTTGGCAAGGGGAGAGTGGACCTGCACTGCACACTAACCGCGGTTTGCAAAGAAAGAGGATTTGCTGCACATTCCAAGGACACGGCTCTTTCCGAGGCAATCTGCAACCTGCTGTCAGATGGAAGTGCTCTCTGCCCTCTCCTGCCCAGCTCTAGGTACTAGCGGGCACTTGCCAGCCTGGGCGAGGCAAACCACCTCGAGAGATGTCACAGAGCATAAGTGGAGCACAGATGCTCAAAAGCAGCAAAGCTGAAGAGCCTGGCTCAGCTTCACTAGTGTGCAATTGACTGACTGCGAAAAACAAAGCAGCAGAGCACCGGGCTTCTGGGCGCTGTGAAGGCAATTGCCAAAACCAGGCAGCTGCTCCTTCCCAAGCACAGGCAGCTGCCTATGTTCTTGCTTGTCGACAAACTCACCGCTGCCCTTCTTTTCAGCAGCTGCCACCGTCTTTCTGTGCATCTCGGAGCCTCTGGCGACGAGCAAGACTTGCCAAGGTGGGACGCATCAGGACCCAGTAAAAACCCAGGCAAGTTGTCATGGAACGCTTTCCATTCGCTTGCCGAGAGTGAATTCAAGAGGCAGGAGAGCGGCAGCCACCGTCCTCCAGCAGTCGGAAGGCTTCGCACGCAAGCCCGCTTCTTTGCGGCTTCGTTCTTCGCCTCTTCCAAGCAACCGCGATCTCTGCCTCTCGGAGGCGAAGAAGAGGCTAATTCGCGCACAGCTCAGTAGAGCGGCAGCGCAGCGCTCCGGAGCGCCGCTTCAAGCCGAAAGACGCCGGGAAGCGGCACTTTCCTCCGGATAGCTCCGGAGCCGCGCTTCTGCCTCTCTAGTCGTCTCTATCTTAGCGAAAAGCTTTCCCACTCCATTTGGCAAGGGGAGAGTGGACCTGCACTGCACACTAACCGCGGTTTGCAAAGAAAGAGGATTTGCTGCACATTCCAAGGACACGGCTCTTTCCGAGGCAATCTGCAACCTGCTGTCAGATGGAAGTGCTCTCTGCCCTCTCCTGCCCAGCTCTAGGTACTAGCGGGCACTTGCCAGCCTGGGCGAGGCAAACCACCTCGAGAGATGTCACAGAGCATAAGTGGAGCACAGATGCTCAAAAGCAGCAAAGCTGAAGAGCCTGGCTCAGCTTCACTAGTGTGCAATTGACTGACTGCGAAAAACAAAGCAGCAGAGCACCGGGCTTCTGGGCGCTGTGAAGGCAATTGCCAAAACCAGGCAGCTGCTCCTTCCCAAGCACAGGCAGCTGCCTATGTTCTTGCTTGTCGACAAACTCACCGCTGCCCTTCTTTTCAGCAGCTGCCACCGTCTTCTGTGCATCTCGGAGCCTCTGGCGACGAGCAAGACTTGCCAAGGTGGGACGCATCAGGACCAAGTCAAAACCCAGGCAAGTTGTCCTGGAACGCTTTCCATTCGCTTGCCGAGAGTGAATTCAAGAGGCAGGAGAGCGGCAGCCACCGTCCTCCAGCAGTCGGAAGGCTTCGCACACAAGCCCGCTTCTTTGCGGCTTCGCTCTTCGCCTCTTCCAAGCAACCGCGATCTCTGCCTCTCGGAGGCGAAGAAGCGGCTAATTCGCGCACAGCTCAGTAGAGCGGCAGCGCAGCGCTCCGGAGCGCCGCTTCAAGCCGAAAGACGCCGGGAAGCGGCACTTTCCTCCGGATAGCTCCGGAGCCGCGCTTCTGCCTCTCTAGTCGTCTCTATCTTAGCGAAAAGCTTTCCCACTCCATTTGGCAAGGGGAGAGTGGACCTGCACTGCACACTAACCGCGGTTTGCAAAGAAAGAGGATTTGCTGCACATTCCAAGGACACGGCTCTTTCCGAGGCAATCTGCAACCTGCTGTCAGATGGAAGTGCTCTCTGCCCTCTCCTGCCCAGCTCTAGCTACTAGCGGGCACTTGCCAGCCTGGCCGAGGCAAACCACCTCGAGAGATGTCACAGAGCATAAGTGGAGCACAGATGCTCAAAAGCAGCAAAGCTGAAGAGCCTGGCTCAGCTTCACTAGTGTGCAATTGACTGACTGCGAAAAACAAAGCAGCAGAGCACCGGGCTTCTGGGCGCTGTGAAGGCAATTGCCAAAACCAGGCAGCTGCTCCTTCCCAAGCACAGGCAGCTGCCTATGTTCTTGCTTGTCGACAAACTCACCGCTGCCCTTCTTTTCAGCAGCTGCCACCGTCTTTCTGTGCATCTCGGAGCCTCTGGCGACGAGCAAGACTTGCCAAGGTGGGACGCATCAGGACCCAGTAAAAACCCAGGCAAGTTGTCATGGAACGCTTTCCATTCGCTTGCCGAGAGTGAATTCAAGAGGCAGGAGAGCGGCAGCCACCGTCCTCCAGCAGTCGGAAGGCTTCGCACGCAAGCCCGCTTCTTTGCGGCTTCGTTCTTCGCCTCTTCCAAGCAACCGCGATCTCTGCCTCTCGGAGGCGAAGAAGCGGCTAATTCGCGCACAGCTCAGTAGAGCGGCAGCGCAGCGCTCCGGAGCGCCGCTTCAAGCCGAAAGACGCCGGGAAGCGGCACTTTCCTCCGGATAGCTCCGGAGCCGCGCTTCTGCCTCTCTAGTCGTCTCTATCTTAGCGAAAAGCTTTCCCACTCCATTTGGCAAGGGGAGAGTGGACCTGCACTGCACACTAACCGCGGTTTGCAAAGAAAGAGGATTTGCTGCACATTCCAAGGACACGGCTCTTTCCGAGGCAATCTGCAACCTGCTGTCAGATGGAAGTGCTCTCTGCCCTCTCCTGCCCAGCTCTAGGTACTAGCGGGCACTTGCCAGCCTGGGCGAGGCAAACCACCTCGAGAGATGTCACAGAGCATAAGTGGAGCACAGATGCTCAAAAGCAGCAAAGCTGAAGAGCCTGGCTCAGCTTCACTAGTGTGCAATTGACTGACTGCGAAAAACAAAGCAGCAGAGCACCGGGCTTCTGGGCGCTGTGAAGGCAATTGCCAAAACCAGGCAGCTGCTCCTTCCCAAGCACAGGCAGCTGCCTATGTTCTTGCTTGTCGACAAACTCACCGCTGCCCTTCTTTTCAGCAGCTGCCACCGTCTTCTGTGCATCTCGGAGCCTCTGGCGACGAGCAAGACTTGCCAAGGTGGGACGCATCAGGACCCAGTAAAAACCCAGGCAAGTTGTCCTGGAACGCTTTCCATTCGCTTGCCGAGAGTGAATTCAAGAGGCAGGAGAGCGGCAGCCACCGTCCTCCAGCAGTCGGAAGGCTTCGCACGCAAGCCCGCTTCTTTGCGGCTTCGTTCTTCGCCTCTTCCAAGCAACCGCGATCTCTGCCTCTCGGAGGCGAAGAAGCGGCTAATTCGCGCACAGCTCAGTAGAGCGGCAGCGCAGCACTCCGGAGCGCCGCTTCAAGCCGAAAGACGCCGGGAAGCGGCACTTTCCTCCGGATAGCTCCGGAGCCGCGCTTCTGCCTCTCTAGTCGTCTCTATCTTAGCGAAAAGCTTTCCCACTCCATTTGGCAAGGGGAGAGTGGACCTGCACTGCACACTAACCGCGGTTTGCAAAGAAAGAGGATTTGCTGCACATTCCAAGGACACGGCTCTTTCCGAGGCAATCTGCAACCTGCTGTCAGATGGAAGTGCTCTCTGCCCTCTCCTGCCCAGCTCTAGGTACTAGCGGGCACTTGCCAGCCTGGGCGAGGCAAACCACCTCGAGAGATGTCACAGAGCATAAGTGGAGCACAGATGCTCAAAAGCAGCAAAGCTGAAGAGCCTGGCTCAGCTTCACTAGTGTGCAATTGACTGACTGCGAAAAACAAAGCAGCAGAGCACCGGGCTTCTGGGCGCTGTGAAGGCAATTGCCAAAACCAGGCAGCTGCTCCTTCCCAAGCACAGGCAGCTGCCTATGTTCTTGCTTGTCGACAAACTCACCGCTGCCCTTCTTTTCAGCAGCTGCCACCGTCTTCTGTGCATCTCGGAGCCTCTGGCGACGAGCAAGACTTGCCAAGGTGGGACGCATCAGGACCAAGTCAAAACCCAGGCAAGTTGTCCTGGAACGCTTTCCATTCGCTTGCCGAGAGTGAATTCAAGAGGCAGGAGAGCGGCAGCCACCGTCCTCCAGCAGTCGGAAGGCTTCGCACACAAGCCCGCTTCTTTGCGGCTTCGCTCTTCGCCTCTTCCAAGCAACCGCGATCTCTGCCTCTCGGAGGCGAAGAAGCGGCTAATTCGCGCACAGCTCAGTAGAGCGGCAGCGCAGCGCTCCGGAGCGCCGCTTCAAGCCGAAAGACGCCGGGAAGCGGCACTTTCCTCCGGATAGCTCCGGAGCCGCGCTTCTGCCTCTCTAGTCGTCTCTATCTTAGCGAAAAGCTTTCCCACTCCATTTGGCAAGGGGAGAGTGGACCTGCACTGCACACTAACCGCGGTTTGCAAAGAAAGAGGATTTGCTGCACATTCCAAGGACACGGCTCTTTCCGAGGCAATCTGCAACCTGCTGTCAGATGGAAGTGCTCTCTGCCCTCTCCTGCCCAGCTCTAGGTACTAGCGGGCACTTGCCAGCCTGGGCGAGGCAAACCACCTCGAGAGATGTCACAGAGCATAAGTGGAGCACAGATGCTCAAAAGCAGCAAAGCTGAAGAGCCTGGCTCAGCTTCACTAGTGTGCAATTGACTGACTGCGAAAAACAAAGCAGCAGAGCACCGGGCTTCTGGGCGCTGTGAAGGCAATTGCCAAAACCAGGCAGCTGCTCCTTCCCAAGCACAGGCAGCTGCCTATGTTCTTGCTTGTCGACAAACTCACCGCTGCCCTTCTTTTCAGCAGCTGCCACCGTCTTTCTGTGCATCTCGGAGCCTCTGGCGACGAGCAAGACTTGCCAAGGTGGGACGCATCAGGACCCAGTAAAAACCCAGGCAAGTTGTCATGGAACGCTTTCCATTCGCTTGCCGAGAGTGAATTCAAGAGGCAGGAGAGCGGCAGCCACCGTCCTCCAGCAGTCGGAAGGCTTCGCACGCAAGCCCGCTTCTTTGCGGCTTCGTTCTTCGCCTCTTCCAAGCAACCGCGATCTCTGCCTCTCGGAGGCGAAGAAGAGGCTAATTCGCGCACAGCTCAGTAGAGCGGCAGCGCAGCGCTCCGGAGCGCCGCTTCAAGCCGAAAGACGCCGGGAAGCGGCACTTTCCTCCGGATAGCTCCGGAGCCGCGCTTCTGCCTCTCTAGTCGTCTCTATCTTAGCGAAAAGCTTTCCCACTCCATTTGGCAAGGGGAGAGTGGACCTGCACTGCACACTAACCGCGGTTTGCAAAGAAAGAGGATTTGCTGCACATTCCAAGGACACGGCTCTTTCCGAGGCAATCTGCAACCTGCTGTCAGATGGAAGTGCTCTCTGCCCTCTCCTGCCCAGCTCTAGGTACTAGCGGGCACTTGCCAGCCTGGCCGAGGCAAACAACCTCGAGAGATGTCACAGAGCATAAGTGGAGCACAGATGCTCAAAAGCAGCAAAGCTGAAGAGCCTGGCTCAGCTTCACTAGTGTGCAATTGACTGACTGCGAAAAACAAAGCAGCAGAGCACCGGGCTTCTGGGCGCTGTGAAGGCAATTGCCAAAACCAGGCAGCTGCTCCTTCCCAAGCACAGGCAGCTGCCTATGTTCTTGCTTGTCGACAAACTCACCGCTGCCCTTCTTTTCAGCAGCTGCCACCGTCTTCTGCGCATCTCGGAGCCTCTGGCGACGAGCAAGACTTGCCAAGGTGGGACGCATCAGGACCAAGTCAAAACCCAGGCAAGTTGTCCTGGAACGCTTTCCATTCGCTTGCCGAGAGTGAATTCAAGAGGCAGGAGAGCGGCAGCCACCGTCCTCCAGCAGTCGGAAGGCTTCGCACACAAGCCCGCTTCTTTGCGGCTTCGTTCTTCGCCTCTTCCAAGCAACCGCGATCTCTGCTTCTCGGAGGCGAAGAAGCGGCTAATTCGCGCACAGCTCAGTAGAGCGGCAGCGCAGCGCTCCGGAGCGCCGCTTCAAGCCGAAAGATGCCGGGAAGCGGCACTTTCCTCCGGATAGCTCCGGAGCCGCGCTTCTGCCTCTCTAGTCGTCTCTATCTTAGCGAAAAGCTTTCCCACTCCATTTGGCAAGGGGAGAGTGGACCTGCACTGCACACTAACCGCGGTTTGCAAAGAAAGAGGATTTGCTGCACATTCCAAGGACACGGCTCTTTCCGAGGCAATCTGCAACCTGCTGTCAGATGGAAGTGCTCTCTGCCCTCTCCTGCCCAGCTCTAGGTACTAGCGGGCACTTGCCAGCCTGGCCGAGGCAAACAACCTCGAGAGATGTCACAGAGCATAAGTGGAGCACAGATGCTCAAAAGCAGCAAAGCTGAAGAGCCTGGCTCAGCTTCACTAGTGTGCAATTGACTGACTGCGAAAAACAAAGCAGCAGAGCACCGGGCTTCTGGGCGCTGTGAAGGCAATTGCCAAAACCAGGCAGCTGCTCCTTCCCAAGCACAGGCAGCTGCCTATGTTCTTGCTTGTCGACAAACTCACCGCTGCCCTTCTTTTCAGCAGCTGCCACCGTCTTCTGTGCATCTCGGAGCCTCTGGCGACGAGCAAGACTTGCCAAGGTGGGAGGCATCAGGACCAAGTCAAAACCCAGGCAAGTTGTCCTGGAACGCTTTCCATTCGCTTGCCGAGAGTGAATTCAAGAGGCAGGAGAGCGGCAGCCACCGTCCTCCAGCAGTCGGAAGGCTTCGCACGCAAGCCCGCTTCTTTGCGGCTTCGTTCTTCGCCTCTTCCAAGCAACCGCGATCTCTGCCTCTCGGAGGCGAAGAAGCGGCTAATTCGCGCACAGCTCAGTAGAGCGGCAGCGCAGCGCTCCGGAGCGCCGCTTCAAGCCGAAAGACGCCGGGAAGCGGCACTTTCCTCCGGATAGCTCCGGAGCCGCGCTTCTGCCTCTCTAGTCGTCTCTATCTTAGCGAAAAGCTTTCCCACTCCATTTGGCAAGGGGAGAGTGGACCTGCACTGCACACTAACCGCGGTTTGCAAAGAAAGAGGATTTGCTGCACATTCCAAGGACACGGCTCTTTCCGAGGCAATCTGCAACCTGCTGTCAGATGGAAGTGCTCTCTGCCCTCTCCTGCCCAGCTCTAGCTACTAGCGGGCACTTGCCAGCCTGGGCGAGGCAAACAACCTCGAGAGATGTCACAGAGCATAAGTGGAGCACAGATGCTCAAAAGCAGCAAAGCTGAAGAGCCTGGCTCAGCTTCACTAGTGTGCAATTGACTGACTGCGAAAAACAAAGCAGCAGAGCACCGGGCTTCTGGGCGCTGTGAAGGCAATTGCCAAAACCAGGCAGCTGCTCCTTCCCAAGCACAGGCAGCTGCCTATGTTCTTGCTTGTCGACAAACTCACCGCTGCCCTTCTTTTCAGCAGCTGCCACCGTCTTCTGTGCATCTCGCAGCCTCTGGCGACGAGCAAGACTTGCCAAGGTGGGACGCATCAGGACCAAGTCAAAACCCAGGCAAGTTTTCCTGGAACGCTTTCCATTCGCTTGCCGAGAGTGAATTCAAGAGGCAGGAGAGCGGCAGCCACCGTCCTCCAGCAGTCGGAAGGCTTGGCACGCAAGCCCGCTTCTTTGCGGCTTCGTTCTTCGCCTCTTCCAAGCAACCGCGATCTCTGCCTCTCGGAGGCGAAGAAGCGGCTAATTCGCGCACAGCTCAGTAGAGCGGCAGCGCAGCGCTCCGGAGCGCCGCTTCAAGCCGAAAGACGCCGGGAAGCGGCACTTTCCTCCGGATAGCTCCGGAGCCCGCGCTTCTGCCTCTCTAGTCGTCTCTATCTTAGCGAAAAGCTTTCCCACTCCATTTGGCAAGGGGAGAGTGGACCTGCACTGCACACTAACCGCGGTTTGCAAAGAAAGAGGATTTGCTGCACATTCCAAGGACACGGCTCTTTCCGAGGCAATCTGCAACCTGCTGTCAGATGGAAGTGCTCTCTGCCCTCTCCTGCCCAGCTCTAGGTACTAGCGGGCACTTGCCAGCCTGGGCGAGGCAAACCACCTCGAGAGATGTCACAGAGCATAAGTGGAGCACAGATGCTCAAAAGCAGCAAAGCTGAAGAGCCTGGCTCAGCTTCACTAGTGTGCAATTGACTGACTGCGAAAAACAAAGCAGCAGAGCACCGGGCTTCTGGGCGCTGTGAAGGCAATTGCCAAAACCAGGCAGCTGCTCCTTCCCAAGCACAGGCAGCTGCCTATGTTCTTGCTTGTCGACAAACTCACCGCTGCCCTTCTTTTCAGCAGCTGCCACCGTCTTCTGCGCATCTCGGAGCCTCTGGCGACGAGCAAGACTTGCCAAGGTGGGACGCATCAGGACCAAGTCAAAACCCAGGCAAGTTGTCCTGGAACGCTTTCCATTCGCTTGCCGAGAGTGAATTCAAGAGGCAGGAGAGCGGCAGCCACCGTCCTCCAGCAGTCGGAAGGCTTCGCACACAAGCCCGCTTCTTTGCGGCTTCGTTCTTCGCCTCTTCCAAGCAACCGCGATCTCTGCTTCTCGGAGGCGAAGAAGCGGCTAATTCGCGCACAGCTCAGTAGAGCGGCAGCGCAGCGCTCCGGAGCGCCGCTTCAAGCCGAAAGATGCCGGGAAGCGGCACTTTCCTCCGGATAGCTCCGGAGCCGCGCTTCTGCCTCTCTAGTCGTCTCTATCTTAGCGAAAAGCTTTCCCACTCCATTTGGCAAGGGGAGAGTGGACCTGCACTGCACACTAACCGCGGTTTGCAAAGAAAGAGGATTTGCTGCACATTCCAAGGACACGGCTCTTTCCGAGGCAATCTGCAACCTGCTGTCAGATGGAAGTGCTCTCTGCCCTCTCCTGCCCAGCTCTAGGTACTAGCGGGCACTTGCCAGCCTGGGCGAGGCAAACCACCTCGAGAGATGTCACAGAGCATAAGTGGAGCACAGATGCTCAAAAGCAGCAAAGCTGAAGAGCCTGGCTCAGCTTCACTAGTGTGCAATTGACTGACTGCGAAAAACAAAGCAGCAGAGCACCGGGCTTCTGGGCGCTGTGAAGGCAATTGCCAAAACCAGGCAGCTGCTCCTTCCCAAGCACAGGCAGCTGCCTATGTTCTTGCTTGTCGACAAACTCACCGCTGCCCTTCTTTTCAGCAGCTGCCACCGTCTTCTGCGCATCTCGGAGCCTCTGGCGACGAGCAAGACTTGCCAAGGTGGGAGGCATCAGGACCAAGTCAAAACCCAGGCAAGTTGTCCTGGAACGCTTTCCATTCGCTTGCCGAGAGTGAATTCAAGAGGCAGGAGAGCGGCAGCCACCGTCCTCCGGCAGTCGGAAGGCTTCGCACACAAGCCCGCTTCTTTGCGGCTTCGTTCTTCGCCTCTTCCAAGCAACCGCGATCTCTGCTTCTCGGAGGCGAAGAAGCGGCTAATTCGCGCACAGCTCAGTAGAGCGGCAGCGCAGCGCTCCGGAGCGCCGCTTCAAGCCGAAAGATGCCGGGAAGCGGCACTTTCCTCCGGATAGCTCCGGAGCCGCGCTTCTGCCTCTCTAGTCGTCTCTATCTTAGCGAAAAGCTTTCCCACTCCATTTGGCAAGGGGAGAGTGGACCTGCACTGCACACTAACCGCGGTTTGCAAAGAAAGAGGATTTGCTGCACATTCCAAGGACACGGCTCTTTCCGAGGCAATCTGCAACCTGCTGTCAGATGGAAGTGCTCTCTGCCCTCTCCTGCCCAGCTCTAGGTACTAGCGGGCACTTGCCAGCCTGGGCGAGGCAAACAAGCTCGAGAGATGTCACAGAGCATAAGTGGAGCACAGATGCTCAAAAGCAGCAAAGCTGAAGAGCCTGGCTCAGCTTCACTAGTGTGCAATTGACTGACTGCGAAAAACAAAGCAGCAGAGCACCGGGCTTCTGGGCGCTGTGAAGGCAATTGCCAAAACCAGGCAGCTGCTCCTTCCCAAGCACAGGCAGCTGCCTATGTTCTTGCTTGTCGACAAACTCACCGCTGCCCTTCTTTTCAGCAGCTGCCACCGTCTTCTGTGCATCTCGGAGCCTCTGGCGACGAGCAAGACTTGCCAAGGTGGGAGGCATCAGGACCAAGTCAAAACCCAGGCAAGTTGTCCTGGAACGCTTTCCATTCGCTTGCCGAGAGTGAATTCAAGAGGCAGGAGAGCGGCAGCCACCGTCCTCCAGCAGTCGGAAGGCTTCGCACGCAAGCCCGCTTCTTTGCGGCTTCGTTCTTCGCCTCTTCCAAGCAACCGCGATCTCTGCCTCTCGGAGGCGAAGAAGCGGCTAATTCGCGCACAGCTCAGTAGAGCGGCAGCGCAGCGCTCCGGAGCGCCGCTTCAAGCCGAAAGACGCCGGGAAGCGGCACTTTCCTCCGGATAGCTCCGGAGCCCGCGCTTCTGCCTCTCTAGTCGTCTCTATCTTAGCGAAAAGCTTTCCCACTCCATTTGGCAAGGGGAGAGTGGACCTGCACTGCACACTAACCGCGGTTTGCAAAGAAAGAGGATTTGCTGCACATTCCAAGGACACGGCTCTTTCCGAGGCAATCTGCAACCTGCTGTCAGATGGAAGTGCTCTCTGCCCTCTCCTGCCCAGCTCTAGCTACTAGCGGGCACTTGCCAGCCTGGGCGAGGCAAACAACCTCGAGAGATGTCACAGAGCATAAGTGGAGCACAGATGCTCAAAAGCAGCAAAGCTGAAGAGCCTGGCTCAGCTTCACTAGTGTGCAATTGACTGACTGCGAAAAACAAAGCAGCAGAGCACCGGGCTTCTGGGCGCTGTGAAGGCAATTGCCAAAACCAGGCAGCTGCTCCTTCCCAAGCACAGGCAGCTGCCTATGTTCTTGCTTGTCGACAAACTCACCGCTGCCCTTCTTTTCAGCAGCTGCCACCGTCTTCTGTGCATCTCGCAGCCTCTGGCGACGAGCAAGACTTGCCAAGGTGGGACGCATCAGGACCAAGTCAAAACCCAGGCAAGTTTTCCTGGAACGCTTTCCATTCGCTTGCCGAGAGTGAATTCAAGAGGCAGGAGAGCGGCAGCCACCGTCCTCCAGCAGTCGGAAGGCTTCGCACGCAAGCCCGCTTCTTTGCGGCTTCGTTCTTCGCCTCTTCCAAGCAACCGCGATCTCTGCCTCTCGGAGGCGAAGAAGCGGCTAATTCGCGCACAGCTCAGTAGAGCGGCAGCGCAGCGCTCCGGAGCGCCGCTTCAAGCCGAAAGACGCCGGGAAGCGGCACTTTCCTCCGGATAGCTCCGGAGCCGCGCTTCTGCCTCTCTAGTCGTCTCTATCTTAGCGAAAAGCTTTCCCACTCCATTTGGCAAGGGGAGAGTGGACCTGCACTGCACACTAACCGCGGTTTGCAAAGAAAGAGGATTTGCTGCACATTCCAAGGACACGGCTCTTTCCGAGGCAATCTGCAACCTGCTGTCAGATGGAAGTGCTCTCTGCCCTCTCCTGCCCAGCTCTAGGTACTAGCGGGCACTTGCCAGCCTGGCCGAGGCAAACCACCTCGAGAGATGTCACAGAGCATAAGTGGAGCACAGATGCTCAAAAGCAGCAAAGCTGAAGAGCCTGGCTCAGCTTCACTAGTGTGCAATTGACTGACTGCGAAAAACAAAGCAGCAGAGCACCGGGCTTCTGGGCGCTGTGAAGGCAATTGCCAAAACCAGGCAGCTGCTCCTTCCCAAGCACAGGCAGCTGCCTATGTTCTTGCTTGTCGACAAACTCACCGCTGCCCTTCTTTTCAGCAGCTGCCACCGTCTTCTGCGCATCTCGGAGCCTCTGGCGACGAGCAAGACTTGCCAAGGTGGGACGCATCAGGACCAAGTCAAAACCCAGGCAAGTTGTCCTGGAACGCTTTCCATTCGCTTGCCGAGAGTGAATTCAAGAGGCAGGAGAGCGGCAGCCACCGTCCTCCAGCAGTCGGAAGGCTTC